>NC_089744.1:53796598-53844098 GCF_040412425.1 Macrobrachium rosenbergii
GCAAAGAGTGAAAACTGCATCAAATAGACAAGGTCTTCTATGTGTACAATTAAATATAGGCGAAGAGTAGTTCAGCATACTTAAAAAAAAACATAGTAATAAGAAATCTAAACGACTCACAGTCATTTTTTATAAGCGAAAAACATCTGTAAGCGTTATGTATGATGAAATGCATTCTGATCCCAACGATGGGAGCTCAGCAAGCACTATCATGGTTAACAAAACGTAAAAATTGCATTTTAAAAGTCAGCTGCTGACTACATGTAACATAAAATGATGTGTGGAGCAGACGGTGATATTTGAGATCAGAAGTGCACTGAGCGCTGTAAGATAACATATAGTCTAAGGTAAAGGTACAACTTCCCTTCAACAGATGTGCATTGCACATACACACTGCACAGGTGCCATCTGCATTTAGAGAATATTTAGTATACTATAAATCTTACCAAGATACTGGAATAATCTGCGTTCGGAAAAAATCAAGCTTTTATTAGGCAACATAGTATGAAATGACCGGAGCAAAAGATCATCTTTCTCAAGCATCAATAGCTATAAAATCAAATGCTATCAGCAAATACTGAAATATTAACTTGAAACAAACAAGCTTGATTGCCCGGCCATGTGCAATTATTTTCCTATCGAAAAGGAACAAAAAAATATAAATAAGTGACCCTGATATCAAAACTAATGAAATGAATATTAGCCACGACCTACTCTTGACTGACAGTAGGAATAATCTAAAATAATCTTTTGAACAATGCTATGTTGTTTGCCATATCCATTACAACAACCTTTGCGCGTTTGTTCGTCTTTCCGACAGTTTTTTTATTTTCTGTATGAAATTGCTAACAATATCAATGTTACATACATAAATCATTTATTATGGAACAAAATTCCAATGGCAATTGGAGTTTAGTTCCCTTGGCATGCCAGCCCAGGGATTATGCATCTATAAACTAGAGGCCACGTCGAAAGTTATACCCTAATGTAGTCATCAGAATTCTATCCAGATTCAGACTCAACTACAAACAAGTGAAAAATGAGCTAAAGTTTCTTCGGCGCAACTGAGTTTTCTGTACAGCGTATAATGTTGTATGAAACTTTCAGCCACGGTCCGGTGACGGCCTGTGTTGTTGGTAACTGTAGCGGTGCCAGAAGTACGATTATGGCTAACTTTAACCTTAAATAAAATAAAAACTACAGAGGTTGAAGGCTGCAACTTGGTATGTTTGATGATTGGAGGGTGGATGATCAATATACCAATTTGCAGTCCTCTACCCTCAGTAGTTTTTAAGATCTGAGGGCGGACAGAAAAAGTGCGGACGGACACACAAACAGCCATCTCAATAGTTTTCTTTTACAGAAAACTAAACGACAAAGGATTGTTATTTTACTAGGCCGTTCATTACGCAATATCCATAAACGGAGTTTCGGTGCTGGGACTGAATAAAAGTAACTCGCATTTCCCTCTTCAAAGTACAGACAAGCAGACAGAGAGAGAGAGAGAGAGAGAGAGAGAGAGAGAGAGCTCCACTGGTATACAAAGTTTCCATGGCTGTCACGAAATGATTTTGCTGTACAAGCCGATACATCAAATGAGATAAGTTTCTATTCGAAAATTTAAGTGCAACACTTCGGAAAGTCTCTTGACTGAAAATGAAATGAATTTCACTTGTATCCCTTAGAGTAAAAATAAAATATCCGACAAGATGAAATAGAAAGTGTTACTTAAGATAGAATCAAGAATACAAGAAAAGGTAAAGCTAAAAGTTTAATGTAAGAGTCGCATGATTTGAAATCTAGCCTGTACACCTCGCCTTTATTTTGCATGCAGTCCTACACTTCCTGGATATCAACACCATTTCATTCGAAACCTCTTCCAGCATATTTACTGAACAATAGTATAATAAACAACTCTGTCTCTATGTTTCTGGATCACACACACTATATATATATATATATATATATATATATATATATATATATATATATATATATATATATATATATATATATATGGCTATATATATATATATATATATTTGTATGCATGCATTTGTATGCATACATACATACATACATACATACATATATATATATATATATATATATATATATATATATATATATATATATATATATATATATATATATATATATATACATATATGGTAGGTCAGTTGGTGCCGTCTTGGCTTGTCACTCGGGAGACCGAGGTTCGTTCCCGATGTGAGTTAGAAATTTATTTCTCTGAAACACATTATATTTTGTTCATTATTTCCATCATATTTCACAGTGTAGGGGTAATTCGAATGAAATGGTACCAACTGACTCACTGATGTGTTGGGAAGTTGGGTAAAATTCACTGGTATGTTAGACTCCAGACGCCTGCATGGGAAAAACCTCATGTGTGGAATACTTAGGTTCCAATTTCTTTTATGACCTTGGTAGGTCAGTCGGTGCTGCCTTGGCCTGTCACTCGGGAGACCGAGATTTGTTCCCGATGTGAGTTAGAAATTTATATATATATGCATATATATTACATGTATATATTATATATATATATATATATATATATATATATATATATATATATATATATATATATATATATATATATATAAATTTCTGACTCACATCAGGAACAGATCTCGGTACCGACTGACCTACCAAGGTCATAAAAGAAGTTGGAGCCTAAGTATTCTGTCCATGAGGTTTTTCCTGGGCAGGCGTCTGAAGCCTAACATACCAGCGAATTTTACCCAACTTCCCAACCCATCAGTGAGTCAGTCGGTACCATTTCATTCGAATTACCCCTACAATGTGAAATACGATGGAAATAATGAATATATGAGCACGTGTTTCATAGAAATAAGTTTCTGACTCGCATCGGGAACGAACCTTGGTCTCTCGAGTGACAAGCCAAGGCGGTACCGACTGGCCTACCATAAATATGTATATATGTGTATGTATATGGATACAAATATGCACACACATACATACATACACACACACACATATATATATATATATATATATATATATATATATAATTTATAAAAATACACACACACACAGGTTAGCAACGTGACTTAGTTTTGATACTCTGGATACGGGTTCGAATCCTACTATGGACATCAGAATTACTTCACATTCTTGCATTTGTATCTATGGAACTGTAGTGAAAAACATATATAAAAGTGTGAAGAATTCGAGAAGTAAAGATGGCATTGTGTCTATTACAACTGTACTGTATATGTATCTGGTAAAAATGACCTGTAGACATAATATATATATATATATATATATATATATATATATATATATATATATATATATATATATATATATATTTTATTCCAGCTACAGGTCACTTTTTACATGCATATATAATATATATATATATATATATATATATATATATATATATATATATATATATATATATATATATATATATATATATATATATGTGTGTGTGTGTATATATATAATGTGTGTGTATAAATATATAAGGTATTTGGGTAAGTTATTCTGTGTAATAAAGCAACTCTCCTCCTTGCTCCTATGCTAATATGCCTTTTTGTCTCTTTCTCTCCACAGACTACAGGTATGGGTATTGTCTTTTCTATTTTCGCTTGTCATTTGTACAGATTATACTTTTCAAAGCGAAGTAAACAGGAATTTTAGGTAATTTAAAATTATATGTATAAGTGTGACACAAATGTATCCAAATACAATACCGTTACATTAATTTTTTATTTCAAACTTTCTTTTTCATTAAAAACATAATTGGAGACCTTTCCTTTGATTTCTCGTTCCTGGAAAGAAAAATTCTCTCCTTTATGAATAAAATATAGGATTCCCTACCACACCTGCGCCTAGTAACCCGTCCCCATCAATTATGCTATTCCCTTTACGGGGCATCAGTTATGATCCACCAATACACATCAATTTGGTCCTATTTTCCCTAGAATATACTCTTTTTCCACACACTGCATTTTTGGTAATACCTGCTAATTTGTCAATTAGCTTTAAATGAATAATTTGTTATTTCACTTTTAGTTATTGTGAAAAAAAATTAATTTCCACTTCTCATTATTTCATAGTTTGATATAAATTTATTTACCAAGTAAAATCTTGTTCTAATCACCATAATACAGAAACAAAAACTGTGGTTTACTAAATTTCACCAGAAATTCAGAATATAATACTAACTGCAACTTATTCTGATTTTGTACTATTGCATTATGTAGTGTTCTTGGTGCTCTCCCTACCTATAAAGGAAAAAGTGACTCGAAAAAATTATTTATATAAATTCAGAGAACTACAATATTAAACTGCTAGGAAAAAAAAATTGGAAAAATTGAAATAAAGTGCTGTAGCCCGCCCGTCAGTTCTTAAAAAAATTACGAATATTCAACTAAGTTACCCTGTTCTAACGTTCGGTTCTTCACCTTCAGATACAGCTAATAAACAAAATTCTTCTCTACTGTTGGGCAGATCTAATTCATCTTTATGTTCTATATCCGGATTATCTCTCTCTTTACGTACATAATTACATGCATGCAAAACTACACTACATATACTGATTGTGGTACATTTAACAGTGAATGAATACATCCTAAACATAAATGCAAATTAAATTATTTATTTTTATATTAAATTAATATGAATACAAATACCCACTTTCAGCGTGAATATTTTTGGACTTCGTTTTTCTGTGAAAAATACACTTTAAATTACAGTTACCATCAATATTCCACAGACTGTACAATTGATCTTAGCCAACTGATCTCTCCCTATTCACATAGTTATTACAATAAATTTTTCCCATCACTTCTTTAGTATTCATTTCAAGAATATACAGTACCCCGTAATCCTTGGATTTTCCTTGCAGTGATTTTTACCAGTAATCCATTTTCTGAATGTTTACAGCGTAATCGTAAAATTACGTCACTTACCGACTTCAGTGTGATACATCACTTCGAGAAGACGTCCTGGCTTTTCATTAACTTACCTGAAAACAAAGAAAATGGTGTTCAAGTATCCTGTATCAAAAATTAATATATAAATAAATATTAAAATGTTGTATATTGTCACACTGTTTAATAAATAACTGCAGAAAACTTGGGATTCTTTATCTTGACATTACTTCAGCTAATTCAGCGTTCTGTTATCTGTAGGTTATTTAAACAAATACACTATGGTGAAATGGAAAACAAATTAAATTCCGGCAACTCACAAGGATTCTAAAAAACAAATAATTACTTCAACTATAAATCAACATATAAAACCATGAAGAAAAGGGGTAATACTTGAAAAAAATTATTTCGAGTGAGAAAATTTTACTTATTTTTCAACTGAATTCTTTCAATAATAACAAATACATGCAAGGTGAATACTCTATACGAAATTTATTATATACAGAATCAGAACGAGGCCTGTCATATTTCCTATCAAGTACAAGCTAACGGTATGGTCTTCTAAAATTCCTACACTCGAATAAACCACAAAATAAATATAAAAATGAACCATAAAAACACATTAAGGAATCTTCCATCGCTTAAAAAAACGCCCATACGTTAGATACAATTTGCATTTCTTAGAATATATATATCTGAGTTTCTGATGTAAGAATTCATATCTTGTGGTCCTCAGCCTGGATAATATTATTTCCAAGGGTTAAAATGAAAAAGATACTCATATTTTGCGTTCCTCAGCCTGGATAATATTATTTCCAAGGGTTATAATGAAAAAGATACTTTTTTGTAGAAATGAAATAAGGAATCTCAAAGGGATGCATAAAAGATTTTCTCCTGACTGTAACTCCACAAAAGAAATAATTTTTATACCTTTATGCGAGGAAATACTCAGTGCGAGTTAATATTCATGAGATTTAAATCACCGATGTACTGTATAAGCGAGGGAAAAAATTTGAAATGGTTTAAACAAGAATTCAAGCGAATATATTCTGCCGGGTGCAGGTGAAAAATTGACTGAAAACAAAATCAACTAAGTAACGCAACGTCATAAACTTTTCTTTTACACGTTATCTCATCACTTGTTTTTTATACAACATCGTATTATGTAGCATTCTCATCTTTACCAGTCTCATTCTTCGTAACGAGTGGATGCAACTGACGTGTCTTTATTTTCCTATAAAAAAAAGGTTAATACCAGGACAGCATGGAATATCACTAAGAGGCATCTGTGGGCGTCATTTCCGGAAGGCATAACACAGCAAGACTATAAGCAGATGGAATCAGGTTTTTATATGACATTGCGAGATGGAGAACTTTTGTGGTAAAAGAGATATCCTCTACAAAAGATAACTAGTTACTAAATATTCTCTACAAAAGATAATTAGTTACTATCTCGAAAACCATCACCATAAAATAAAAACAAATGGATAAGTTACATTTCGTGAATCAACAGATTCGTCAACAACAACAAAAATTATTTAATTGGTGTTTTTTCATTTCAAGGCTGCCGTGGTTCTCAGAGATATGACAAGCGCAACTGACAGATGTGAAAGAACTGAAGAAATAAACGACTGCAGCTTCTGTAAATTAATTTTTCGTCATATATATATATATATATATATATATATATATATATATATATATATATATATATATATATATATATAAGACAAAAAGGTACCCGGACTCGACAGGAATTTATACAGCAGAGTCGATATACCAATTTATATCTCTGGATAACCGAAAGGTCAAGTCGATTGTACAGTATGTAACACTATCTAAACCAGAGGCCCAGGCTCGAATCCATGCCGGGGCACCGGGGCAGATGAACTTTTCAATTACCATACCCTTGATTGTACTTTCTTCCCAAGATACAGTGAATTCGATATCAAGAGACATTTGTGGTGCAATATTTTTAAGTATTAACAGTCACATATGTTCAAGTGACAAAAATTCACACAAACAACCAAAGACTTATCACATATGCATACATACATACTGTACATACATACATACATATATATGTATATATAATATATATATATATATATATATATATATATATATATATATATATATACATATATATATATACATATATAATCATTACCAAGAACACCAATATTTCCTTATTTCACATATGAACAAAGCATGAATTTTCTGCTTTTTACATTTATAAAAACAAGATTTGTAATTAACTCATGGACAATAACTGATGACAAAAACTGCATGACCTGACCGTAAGAAAAGTATGAATTAGATTAGAAGAACAAGGTTACAACAAGAGAGAAACTGAGGAGAGACAGAAAAATAACAGAAAAATAATGGATTACATGAGTATGTATATATATATATGTATATATATGTTGTGTGTATATATATATATATATATATATATATATATATATATATATATATATATATATATATATATATATATATATATATATATATATAATATATCAACCGTTCAGCATTAAAAGGGCCTCTCCACAACTTTTTAAAATGGCGTTTTTCGCCTGATCAGATGGCCACCACATCTAACTTTTTTCCTAAAAAAGGGGTGGGGTTGAACTCTAATTTCTTTAAGCATACCATTCTATTCTTGATCGCAAATACTTCATCTGATAAAAATTTCCACTTTGTATCTTGAAAAATAAAGAAATTATAGCAGGTTGAATTTCCAAACTTTAATCTCTTATAATTCAAACATTTTTTTTTTGTGGCGAGAGGCCCTTCAAATGCTGAACATACTCATTTTATATATATATATATATATATATATATATATATATATATATATATATATATATATATATATATATATATATATATATATATTTATATTACACCTGTGTGCGTGTGTGGTGTATGTATATATGCATATTAATTGTAGGAGGGGAAGGAAGAATGGATGACACAGCAAACTGCATATGATAGTAAAGACAAGTTCATTTGTTACAGCACCATTACCACAAAAACGAAACACAGCTAGACAAAACCATATTAATGTAATTACGGAGTATATAATCTTGCAAATGCGTACATTACAAAGAATGCATGAAGCGGGTTTTGTTTATAAGACATTCATTATTAATAACAAAAAAAAAAAAAAACACGCAAGAGGATAATAACAATAAAAGTGAACCATGATAATGTAAAGCATAATTGTTCTGACAATACATACAATTAGTAAATGTTTGTGAGTCAATTTTTCGTAAAGTTTTAGCGCTGGAAACCTTTATGGTTATGAGACGATGTCAATCTTCCGTCAATTTTGGCTCTGGTAAAATTTATATGAATACGTAGGCTATGAGTTGAAATCAGTTTCCTTCAATACATGGTGAGTTAAAAGTAACCTAGGCCCTTTCTAGGAAGAGATTTTTGTTTTAGATTTCTTTCCAGCAGCGAGGCTTTAGGTAAAAAGTGTGTGTGAGGAAATCCGGAACTTACGTGGTGACGCGTTTCTGGTGGACTAAACCAGTTGTTCCTTTATATTCCATTTTACCTAACCCCACTTCTCTACTTCTTTTAAAACTTCCTATTTTCTAGAGTTCTCGCCAACAAAAATAACGGGAAAGAAGTACTGCAACTTACATTAATATACATGCTGTACTCGGGTTTTATAGTTGATTTAATAAGGAAAAGGAGCATTGCTTAGAATTTGTCCTTACGTTGATTTTTTAAGCCCTGTCATCATAAATCAGTAATATTATTCGTATAATGCGCTTGCGCTTTAAAAAATTTTAATACACTGTTATACACCCGCCAAAACCCATGCATTCATCATAATGGCTGTTAATATGACCAAGCACACATAAGAATCGATATGAAATTGGAGAAAGTTAAGTGAAACCAAACTAAAAATAAAAAAATTCTCCTGACCTTAACCCATATAAGTTCATGAAAACCAAAAACACGACAATATCCCTACCTCAACCCAGCTCCCAGGCCATCTCTTAGCCCCAAGACAGTTATCTGCCTTTTTAATGAAATGGAACATGTCCACTGAAAAACGTTTCTCTCTCTCTCTCTCTCTCTCTCTCTCTCTCTCTCTCTCTCTCTCTCTCTCTCTCTCTCTCTCTCCATCTAAATGTTTATAAACATGAAAAGAAAACATACTGAATATATTCATTGAAATAGTTTGAACATTAATGTCTTATTCATATTCTGAATTAAATTCTACTCCTTTACAAAATTTAAATGCTATTTACATATTGACAATATTCCATTAACTCTGAACAGTAAAATTGTTTATTTTTATCCCTGTTCCCAGTGGCATTATATCATCTCACCCTAGTTTCTGTCTAGATGATTTTAATCTTCATACGCATTCTTTATTCTCGGGATTTACCTCTTTCCAACATCATCTAGAGGATAATGGATAACTGAATAGGACCACTGACAGAGGAAGATATGGCTAGAGGTAGTCAAATACTTTAGAGGGAAAATTTCTTTCCTTTCTCTGACTTAGAGCCTTCGGACTCTGAAAAACAAATATCTGAGACTAGGATAAAACTTCACCCTTATATAAAAATGATATTTTTCTGCCAGGTCTTCTCCAAATACTACATACACACCTAGAAGGAGGTGATTATTTGTTTACACAATTTAAAGGCTAACTTTACACTTTTCTTATTGATATATTAAATAAAAAGTTTTCTGTATAGGGTGAGGTCAACCTACTGTAAGTCCTCCTTAAGATTGTAATTTTTGTCTTTTTTATTTGCAACTCTTTAAGCGTTGTTTTCCTTTCAAGCGATTTGCCTGTATGTTACAATTTTCTGGGAACAAGGTCTCATAATGTATAAAATTTCCTGACTTCAAACTCTAAAAATGTGTTAGGCTTTCTACTGAATTCTCTTTTAATTATGCAGGAAACTACTCTCCTCCTTGTCTCAAAAATCTTAGAAATAGTGATAAAAAAAAACAGCGAGTTCAGTATCATTTCGGGGGACAATTTTACTATATGGCACATTTCTTTTCTCCAGTTTCGAATGTGGCCGAGTTCTCTGCAAACCTAGGCCTATTTTGTCCATATCTGTCCCTTACCATAAAAAAAAACAACGTCGAAAACAATATTTGCACTTCTTTCGATTTTTTATAGTGCCGTTCGTGCTCGTCTAAAACAATTATAGTTTTTTTTCTTATGAAATGGCGCATCAGTACGATAATAATCTCTCTCTCAGTCTTCGTCAAATTTCCCTTGTCTTTCTTAGAGTACTTGAACACATGAGGTGGTCCTTTCTTTTCCAATTACCAATCATCAAGATGAACAGCTAAATAATGCATCCATAATATCATCCGAAAATGAGATTCGACTTAAAGTTAGAAAATTTATAGACAAACAGACTTCATATGGAACTGGAAGGTAAATGTGATCTAATACAGTATAACGACAAGGCTAATATATAAAGCCAGGTCTGTGATCAAATACAATCATATGAGGGATTGGGAGCAACTTGCAGCAAATAGGGATCTTTAACAATTTTGAGAAAAATTTACCTGCAATGCTCCAACTTCCATTTCAGATATTGCTGTGCATTGCTCCTATGGATTAAGACCAACCTTATATTGCAATCTGTTCATGGTACATCTATAATAATAAATGCCGTCGAGAACCTACAGTAGGCGCAGTATAATTGTGCTCGTCACGTTTATGTTTTATTGTTTTACTAGTTTTCTCCATTTATAAAAATCAATTATAATTTCGATTTGTGCATTACTGTTTACAACTGTATATTAATTTTTGTCCAATTTCATTTAAAAAAAACAAATCCCTTCTTCTAACAATAGTGCGTACATCTTATTTTATAACTTGTGGTTTTAATCTATAATGTCTTTTTTTTAGTTTATTTCCAGCATTTATTGAAACTGTATTTTACGTTACATTTCAAAGCGGGCTATAGCACAAATATTGATCACATCTGCTTGCAGAGTGTTCAAACACGGAACACGAAAACGCATGGCTGAAATAGAGGAATGGTTTACAATTAATGAACGTACCTTAAATAAAAAAGCTATGTCAGCCAAACAAAACCATTGTTCCCACGCCCATTTCACAATAACCTCAGGATATAGCATGTACTATACATCATGGAGTTACCGCAAGAGGGTGCACCAACCTGCCATTATATTCACAGCGTAAGCTGCAATTCCTTTGTTACTTCCCCTATTAGTGAAGGTACAGCAACCATCGACCTTGTATGCGCATCCCAAAACAGGAATATATTATAAAACGATAACGCTTACTTTGAAAAAAAAAACCCTCTATGAGAACTTGTGAAATATGGGCTGTTTTCTCCAAACACCTGACATTTCTTAACAAACAAACTTCAAGCGTTAAGCAATGCAATTAATCCAGAAAAGCATTAATTATTTTAGAAAATTCTACCCATCAGAGCAAGATATGGCATAATCGCTTTCTACTCAGATATTTGCGTTAAATCAGGACCAAATAGAGCAAATAATCAATATCATTTAACCTGAAGTGACGCATACTTCTTATTCACGGAGATGAAATGTGAAACAAATTTCTTACACATTAAAAGAATCGAAGACGAACGGTAATTTTCCTTAGCGATATAACTCAAACTCAAAGCTCACGTCTATGTTAACCTTTACCAACGTTTCATCTACAACACAAAAACTGATCTTCTCATAACTGCTTACTTGGCTGTCCATTTTGACAAACTAATACAACTGTCTTCTGAATTTTCGCCTCCATGAAAATTAAACTTCGCATAATCAAGAGCCAACTGACAAAAAATAAGCGGTACCTGTCCGTGGGAATTACTTATCCTGTAGCAACAAAAACGAGACTATCAAATCCACTGATTGTAGATCAAATTACCATGAATCCTAATCAATTTCATAATCAAAGCAGTCTTCGTTTTTACAGCACACAGACATAGACACACAAATATATATATATACATATATATATATACATACATACATATATATATATATATATACATATATATATATATATATATATATATATATATATATATATATATATATATACATGTATATAAAATCATAAATATGCATGTGATCTGAATACCAGCTGAAGCCAAAGGAACAGCTTAAAAAGATGCGACAGAGGTCCAAGTGCACCCATGTAATTAACTCACCTAACGTATTAATTACACGAAATTACTTGGCCCTCTGTCGCTTCTTTTTAAGCTTTCCCTGTGGCTTCAGCTGATTATACACACACACACACATATACATATATATACATATACATATATGTACTTTAATAAATGAAGAAAATATGCTGTGGGTTTCTTCCTATTTTGAAACAGTGGTTCCACTTAATTCTTCTGGGTTCGTACCCATCGTTTAAAGTTATTTTACTTTTGGTTCTTTACATACTAAATGTATTTCCAGGTGATCATGAGAACATGAAAGATGTTAAAGTGAAAGCGATACAGCACCTAACTGCAACAAACATGTAATGAAAAAAAATTATAACCGGAAAACTGGGAGGAAAGCGGATGAGAGGGGTAAATAAAAAAAAAATTACAAAGGAAAAAAAGTAAAGTAGTGAACAATAAAGCGCTTGAAATTAATAAAAAAAAAAACATAAAATCAGATCAATAAAACGTATAATGATATGCTCCTACTTTTACTTGGACTCGTGTTAAAAAACCGAAAAACGAAAAGAAATGGCAAAATTGGAAAACAAAAAGTAATATGAAAAAACAAGAAAATGGATAATATTGCGGTACGGACGCATTTTGGGTAGCAGATGGATGAAAAGAGAGAGAGCGTAATTAACCCCACGCGGCCGCAAATGACTTCCTATATTAACCCCACCAATTATGACTCATCACGATGTTGACACAGAAAGTGTGCTGTGCGTAGTTTTATGTAAACCACCTTTCTGGATGACGCCAGATTCGGCTTGCTCTCTGGTAATAGTAATACAGTAGTAATACAGTAGTAATAATAATAAGAAGGAAGGAGACCCTCTCTTAAACATGTCCTGCTAAAAAGGATGAGTGCATCATGCGAGTTTAATCTGCATTTAGTCTTGTCAGTTTTCCTTTCAGTTCTTTTCTCGTCTCTTTTAATATTGGTCAACAACCTATCAATATTAACGTAGAAGAGAAAAGAATTATAAAGAAAATGGAGAAGACTCAATACAAAATTAACTCGCATTATGCAGCCACCCTTTTTAATAATAATAATAATAATAATAATAATAATAATAATAATAATAATAATAATAATAATTAATTATTATTATTATTATTATTATTATTATCATTATTATTAGTATTATTAAATAATAATAATAATAATGATAATAATAATAATTATTATTATTATTTCAAAGTATCCTAACGTTCATGATAATGCAAAACTTTTCCAAGGATCAAGACTGTTTAACATAAATATTCAGATACAACGAAAATTGCAATCATTTTAAAATTATTTTATCAATCGAGAAATTTAGAGCATTATCAACTGGTAAATTTTGTGATCCCACATAACATGCCACTAACAATAACCTTTAAATTCCCAAGCATCTTAATTGAACGTGACCTTAGATCACTGAAAAGCAGCTTCATCTGCTCTCTTCTCATGCCTGACCATCATTCCTACTCAAAATTTACTAAATCAAGGTTACCTGCATTACAGCAGATGGGAGCGCCATCATGCACATTCTCAAACCACTTCTCTAAAGACCTTTATTGAACGTACTCAACATATATTTATTCTATGTGCCTAATTAAGTGTGACCATGGGTGGGATCGCGACTTGTCTAGCCCTTTGGAAGATGCTACGAGAGCACAACGAGGGAAATGAGTGCAGAAATGTGTGGCAGGCGCTGCAGCCATCCCGATAGCTTGAATGGCATGGAATATAAAATCTAGGCCAAAGGCCAATCGCTGGTACCTATGAGGTCATTTAGCCCTGAAAGGGAAATTGGGAGTAATAGATGTTAGAGTTGCAGCAGGAGGAAAACCTTGCAGTTGCAATACGAAACAATGGTTAGGAGAGGGTGGAAAGTAAGAGGGAAGAAATAGAATATGAATGGCGGTACAGGAAAAGGAATGGAAGGGGTTGCAGCTAGGGGACAAAGAACTTTAAGTAATGCCTACAGTGCACCGCGCGAGGTGCACTGACGCGACAAAGAGCTTGAACGATTCTTAGATAAGGACAACAAGAAGACAGAGTTAATCTTGGCACATTCCTATTCAGGAGATTTGTGCATACAGGATACAAACTTGTCATTACAGATGATGTACTAGTCCTCACCAAGCCCCAACTTCCAGATCTGGTTTCAATCGCTCCACGAAAAAGAGTTAGCCGATAGTCACGCTAATATGTGTTAACCAAACAGAAAAAATAGCCACCAGAAAGCGTAAAAGTATTGTGTTAGGCAATGCATTTGCAAATACACTGCCTTAGACTGCACAACAACTGCGAATGTGGAAGGGAATGCTGAAAACGCCTTTTGGCAGTTACTGTTATCACTTTGGTGTCTACGGTCACAAAAAAGGGGATGCAAGACGGAAAAAATAATTTTCTTGTATGGTGCTAGAACTATTAAAAGGATAAGTACAAAAATACAATACAAGATAATAATCTGAGGCCAGTAACTATGGCCCGTGCTTATGTATATATAAAAAAATGCTTTGAAGGAATGTATAACATATATTTCCTGATAAAGTAGACGAACTTCTTCTTCTTCTTTTAACGTGCTTTTTCCCATTTTTGTATGGGTTAAGCACGATGCCTTCTTTTGAAGGACTTTTGATTTGGCTTTGGGGTAGACCGTAGTCTCGATCGGCTGCCCTGCCTGACATCGCTTAGACCCCGATAGCGTATGTTTCATGTATCATACCCGACCCAACGCCCTTTCTTCCCAAGCGAGAAGTTGTTGCGCGGGTAGGGCGAGAGTTCGAGACGTGTGAGATGTTTGTTATGTTTTTAGAAGGTGTTGTAGTGGCTTTGTTTTGTGTGTGTATTTAGTCTGTAACACCCATTTGCTTTTTAAGCAAACCTATCCGTTGATTACATATATAATCCCGGGATGTCTACACATAGCTCACTATATGTACTGGTGATTATACCCTTCAACCAAACAATTCCAGGAGAGTACCGGTAAATTACTTGGATACTTATAAGTTCAGCAGCAACTTTCTGCTATAATCTTGAAATAAATGATGTTTTACAATAACTTAAGAATTCACAAATAAAAAGATGTCAAAGGTTTGAAGTTCTGATTATGAGACATATATAATAGAAATTCTTACATGAGAAATTAAACATTACTTCGCACTATGCCTTATTCTTGATAAGAAAACCATTTCAATTCAAAATACATATTTCATAAGTTTACTGCTCATATAAGTTCTTAACTTTTAATAACGTTTTGTTCACTCCTTTCCAATCAATCTATTTGCATTCTTCCTCGTTTCCAAATCCCAAGTCGACTGTACAATCATTTATGGAAAAATCTAAGACGAAATGAGAACAGAGTTTTTATTCCCTATCTAGACTTCAAATGCACAGTAAATATCTTCTTTAACTTCTCTTGTAAAGGCCTAAAGATATTTGGACCGCTCCGCCCATCTCAGTTTCATAAAAAAAAAAAAAACTAATACGCTTTATGACATTTTTCTTTCAACCAAGTCCAGCTCTTATATTTGAATAACATGGTCTAAAAGGGAGATTAACTCCTAGTTTCATAATAAAACTAAAAATCTTCTGAAAATAGTGTTTATTTTGTGGTCCCCGAAAAACAGATTCAAGTCCTTGCCTGTGACTATACTACCCCTGAGACTCTGTAAATTTTTAATGATCCACTTTCTAAAGGTGCAGCGATTTCTTTGGCCGCAGTAAACCCTGGGAAGTGACTTCCTCCCGAAGCATTCGACGAACCTTTTCAAACGCCATAGTCTTCCCTCGACTTCCTGCCCTGAAGTACCCTCAAAGTACCTTTTAAAACTTTAATAGTGCCTCCAGTAGTCCTTTTTTTTGAAGTTTTCACTACCTTCTTAATTTCTCGCCATCCATTATTCGTATTGCTAATTACCCTTCGACAAAGATAAAAAGGGCCATGCCAGACTAGAAAGTCTGGTAGCAGAGACTTATTTCATTTGTTTCAATGAGACTATTCACATGCTGAAAGAATGAATTTGGCAGTGTTCATGTAAGATTGCATATAATAAACACATATCTTCATATTGAGAGAGAGAGAGAGAGAGAGAGAGAGAGAGAGAGAGAGAGAGAGAGAGATTTTTATCTATTATGCCCACGTACTACTAAAATAAAAGCATTTTATTTTAATACGTAGGAATAAAAAAAAATATATTTTTAAAAGCGCTTTTATTAAAATGCAGTAAACAGTAAAAAATAATTTTTTTGAGACACCAGAATTTTCTTACACTTAATCATGTCTACAAAAAGAAAAACGTGGGGGCCAAACATGGAAGGAAACGCTACAAGAAAATTTTTTTTATTTATTTCTTGTCGCATTTCCTTTCATGTTTGGCGCCCACGCTTTTATTTTTGTAGACGTGTCTCAAAAAATATTTTTTTTACTTTTTAGTACATTTTAATAAAATCGAGTTTTAATTTGTAAATTTTTTTATTTTATACTTCAGTTTTGACAGAAAATGATTTATGATTGTAACTAAAAATAAATTGTACGTGATATCCTGCCGAGCCAAAAGAGGGTATGAAAATTCTGCAGTTATTAACTTAGTCTACCAAGTCAAAGAAGGTATGAAAAATCCGAAGAGTTTCATTCAAATCCTGAGATACTGGGATAAGTTAAGTATATTTTAGTTTAACCAGACCACTGAGCTGATTAACAGCTCTCCTAGGGCTGGCCCGAAGGATCAGATTTATTTTACGTGGCTAAGAACCAACTGGTTACCTACCAACGGGACCTACAGCTTATTGTGGAACGACATTATGACGAGAAATGAATTTCTATCACCAGGCATAAATTCCTCTAATTCTTCATTGACCGGTCGGAGAGTCGAACGCTGGGCCAACAGCGTGCTAGACGAGAGCTCTACCTAACCCTCAATGAAGAACTTGATAGATACTGGGATAAGTCACTGCTGACCTACTGATCATATAAGGTTGTATCGTCACTGGGATTGAGTAACCATGCAAAATCTCAAGTCCATCGGATGAAGGGAACAGGTACAGAAAGACACAGACAGACAGACAGACAGAGACAGACAGACGCAGAAGTCAAGTCATAAAAGAGCATATAAAAATGTAACAAACAGCTTTAGTCAATAGAAAGGGAAATCAATTTGATAAAAACATATTATAAAAATGAACTGTTATTTTATATCAGAATGATATTAATAATTCTAAAGAAATTAAAAATTTCAAAGACACTTCAAACCGTCCGTAGTAAAACAAATATATTAGTAAGAAATGCTGAATGATTATTTTAATGTTTAAATATATGACTTTCAGAGCAAATTAAAATACTAAGCCACAGTAATATCAAATTATAGTTCTAAACAGGCAGTACTTTTGCAGGGAAAAGGCATAACTAGAAATTATCAGGGACACCTGAAGAACAAAACACACAAACACATCAACGCGACCTCATCACGGTATGTCATCTCACGATATCCCTTGGGGTGAGTACGTGCGACCACTTCCGTTCAGTTTCTCAAATTTCCAGGCATAAATCTGACTAGACAGAGGGCGCTGGAGTGCACAGCTGTGATTAGTCGATCATGCAGGAAAGGGCCAACGGACCGCAAACCAAGATTGAGGGGAGGGCGCCAAGGATTCTAAAAGAAGATAATATTGAGAAAGTCACAAATAGTAAAAATCCGAGTCACAACTCACGGAGTTCAAGTGAAAGTTACTCTTACAAAGACAAATAATCCTTTCATATCTTAGAAGGAAGAACAGCTGCGTAGTAAACCTAAAACATCAACACAGAACCTGTCGGTTTGACTGAAATCACCGACGCCACAAAACCTGTCGGTTTGATTGAAATCACCGACGTCTATACATTATAATTTTCCCTTCCCTTCGACTTTTTTTAACTTTAATTTTTTTCACTGATAGGGATTATGAAAGAGAGAGAGAGAGAGACACGATGTTGATAGTTTAAAATGATGAGTCATGGGACCGTAAATTGAAGACTAACATAACAAACCTCCAAGATGTGGGAAAGGAAGGAGGAGTTAGGAAGACTAAGAAGTGAAAAGGTCAGCAAAATTGACCTGATTTGTCCTTGCAAAAAGTGGGAGTTAAGATTGAACCATTAAGAGTGACGTTAAGGCGGAGTTTTATTCAACATAGGTCCAGAGTTCATTCTGATCAATTTTTAGCAAACTTGAAAACCAAATTGGGTAGGATTGTGTCACTCGCTCCTCTCTTAACATCAAGAAATTTCTAAGTCCAGGGTGGCTGGCCGTGTGATATAGTAGAGTTAGAATAAAACTTATGAAAAACCGTGCCCGGAGAAACTTACCCCACTGATATATGAAAAATTTTATAGGGAGTCCCCTGCGTTACTATCATGAAGTCTCAGACACGGTCGTTCTTGCAACGCAATACAAAGAAAATACTCACGGCATAATACTATTATTGATTAACGGATGCGTTACTGACAATTAAATAATAAGCGAAATTCAGACAAGTGAACACTGTTTTTTATGGGTATATTCACAGTTCTTAACTGATGAAAATGACTGTTACGATATTTATTTTTCTTAGACAGCTAGAAGTGACTATCTCTCGATCTTTCTGTCTACAAATTACCCAGGATAACTTCCATTTATTTATTTAGTAATACGTTATTGCTTTCCGGAATCTGAATTTGAATAACGTTAACAATTTTCAACCTTAAATTTAATATTACAACACAGCAGGATTATGAATGAATAACTGAAGCTCAAAGCACCACATATATCTGTAGCACTCCCTTTCACTTACGCACACAAGCCAAATTGGGAAATAAAATTATACTTCAACTTGGCTGAATCGTTTGCTTCCATTTAAAGGACCAGGTGACCTTAATTTTAACCTCCTAAAATAAGGTATATCGCGAATGTATTCCATCAATTTTAAGCCTGGCATGATTATATCAAATACAAAAGTGCAACTGAAGCCAAGTCTGCTAGCGCCTTCAGCAAGGACCACTGACCTCGCGTAAGTGGACCAGTGTCAGGAGAACCCAGCAGACTGCGTAGAAACACTGGTCATGGCGGACAAATTACTTCTTGATTGCGCACCTCCGAATCACTGCTAAAACTGGCACTCGAAAGAAATTCTCAATAACTCCTGTGCCATCTACTCCCGTACGGCCAGAAAGACTGTTTAACAGTTTTAAAGCATTGTGAATAAGAGAACTATGCTATGGTCAGTATGACACAGCAAGTTTACAGTAAGTAATACAAATGTAAGAGCTCCGGTACTGATCAGTGTGACAATGTAGCCCCAAATTAGGCTACCTTCAGGTCAAGAAGCACAAACATTAACTGTAATAGCAGAAGCTTCTTTCTGAAGTAATGATTTGGAAGACTGTCAAGGATTTCCCCAGTTAATGGCCTTCCTTATAAATGCCACTATTAGTGAAGAGAAAACGGGAACTCCATAACTCCAACCACAATAATTATACTGAGAATAAAGCTCTCAAGATGATCTCTATATCCAGATTTGATGGGAAAGAGGCTGAGGGGGTATGAAGAACAAGAATGTCAGCTGAACACTGTTAACCTAAAATACTCTTTTATGTAACCCATATTACGTAAATAATTTTCCATGAACATTTAACAAGGTGTGGAGCGTAAATACATGAATAAAAAAAAAGCCATTTTAATTTTGACATAGATGAAGTCCTTTTACTTCTTAATTTAATTTCTTAATAATCTTCCAATCTCCATTGCCCATTTTGTAAACTATACAGCATTTGCTTCATAGCAACATCCATCAAAGTTTTGGTAATTCTTTCAGAAGAAAAATACGTTAACTTTGTAAATTTATCTACAGACCTTATCCAAGATCAAATACAAGGTCTCATCAATGGGATCGTTCATTGTAACTATTTCAAAAGCCATTGATGCTCGATACCGGAATAATGGTCTTTCTTAAGCCAATGAACTTTGTGGTTATTACAAAACAAGATTGGATAATGGACTCATGAAAAATAAACGAAAGGCATCCCACTTGCTTTTGTGGAGCTTAAGCTTATTGAATCACAGTACGAAAACCCCGCCTTTTGTTTCAGCAAACAATCTCTTGCCCGTTCTTGTTAGGAAGTTTGGTAATGAATTCTTTTCGTGCAAATTAATTAACCAACCAAATTATTGAAAATACAAGAGGCATTCATCGACCGGAAAAACTTAATCTAACGAAAACTATTTTCTTGATCATTTAACACAAAAGCTGAGAAACCAAGCATAGACAATACCGCCTACACCCGAAAAAACCCTGCGGTGAAAACAGCAGACTAAGCCAAGGCATAATTCAAAGCCTCATGATTAGAAAACCACTGAAAGTTTGTTTCCCGTCGACAATTAAAAAAAAAAAAGTCCGTTTTTTATATCAGTTCAAGGAGATAATAAACACCCCAAAACGAAGAGAATCTGCAAGTCCAACGAGAACCTATTCATCTTTTCTCTTCGTCCCGTCAATTCAAAACTCGTACCCAGATCATTATGCTTATTTGGTAATCAGGCATCGGAGGAACACGTGGGTGCTATACGTAGGAGGCGTAACAAGCATACTGTACTTAATAGGGGCATAATTCATTAACGAGACACTATCGCTATCACAATCGTCGATTAAACATTTAATGACAGCAGATGGTTAAGTTCCAAATCGGTAAATGTCCAGACGACATGAAGGGTATTACCTAATCGGTGACTAGTCCATTGACGGATTTGGAGGGCTAACACTATTCGAAATATTACCTAATTATTTTTTGACACCAATATTTATCTGTTGGTAATTTCACAGTTAACTTCCTTGCAGAACAAGTCTGAATATATCGACGATCCAAAGCGCACGCACTAAAACACCTACAGGCCGATAACGTAATCCATGAGTTTTTCTGCTTTATCCTTTTCAATTAAAACACTTAATAGTCACTCAGTATAGCAGTTCACGTAACAAATAAACCACATTAGTAATGTTTCATGCATAATTATGCTGCGGAATAAACAAAGTGCATTAAACACTTCATAATCCACGCTTTGGCAAGAGAGTTCTCTTTAAAAAACTTTACATTTTTTTATGGATACTAAATTCACATAAGCCTGATACAAAGACCGGCATCAAATTTATTACTTAGTAATATTTCGATATCTTCCATACACTTGTGAAATCATTAAACGACACGTGGCTCTTCCTAGTTGATTACTATACATTAGAGAATGACGTCACGATCATTCGATTGCAGCTTTCGTCCTTCAAGTTAACAAGTATACCTTAGTTTAACCAGACCACTGAGCTGATTAACAGCTCTCCTAGGGCTGGCTCGAAGGATTAGACTTATTTTACGTGGCTAAGAACCAATTGGTTATCGGGATCTACGCTTATTGTGGAATCCGAACCACATTATACCGAGAAATGAATTTCTATCACCGAAATAAATTCCTCTAATTCTTCATTGGCCGGTCTGAGAGTCGAACGCGGGCCCAGGAAAGTGCTAGCCGAGTACGATAATCTTTCGTCCTTCAGATTTGCCTAATCTCGACAAAATTGTTTCTCCTTAGACCCATGAAATTTGATGTTGAGGAAATCTGTGATACCAAAGGACTGATGTGACCTTATTAGATCGACACCACAGTTTTAGAAGAAATAACCATATGGACTTTCATACTTTAAGTTTTAATCAGATTGTCACGCCAAATTAACAATAATTTCTAAGATAATGATTTTTGCTTCTACAAGGTATGAGAGAATTGGCATGAAAGAATGCGCTTTCATTTGACTCCTGTTAGGCAACGACTCGATATTTCAAAGAGACGCGCAATTAGAATTTAAAAAGATAATTTCTTATGTCTTCCATAACCTTAAATATAGATTAATTATGCACTACTGAAAACTATTCACTGGTTTTCTATCATTTAATTTTACTGACAGATTCACAGCCTTTAAAGGTGGGGTTTCCCTGCTCCCAGCGGAATTCCTGGTAATGACGACAGCATCGGAATAATTTTGGAAATCGTAAGGCAGTCAGTTAGTAAGACTTATTTTAAATCTGACAAAAACTTTAGGTCAAGGCAAAGAAGATTCACAAGCAAAACTTCAACAACTCACATATTTATCAGGAAGTTATTAATATTTACCAAGCTTTCCTATTAAGCATAGAGAAAAGTTCACCGAGTAAGGTAACACATTAAATATGGTACATGTTTGTTTTAATGTCGAATAATGAAGCGGATCAAATACCTGTTTTTATGGCGAATTTACAAATTTTTCATATAATGTACATCTCTCTTACGGTGCGCATTAATTTTACTGATATATTCATAATTCCATACGGAACAGAATACGCTAGCCCTCAGCATACTCATTTTACTCAAGGTAAAATTTTTTAAAATAGCCAAGAAAAACCAGTAATTTTCTTTGTAAAACACGTAAAAAGTAAAGTTCTTAAAGTAAAATACTTTGTAAAAAAAAAAAACTGTCATTAAAACAAAGTACTCACGTGGAAAATTGTGGTAAATTCTTTTGAACACGTCAACTGCATTTCTATTACAGTACAGTACAGTGGTTCCCAAAGTGGGCGGTACCGGCCCCCTGGGGTCTGTGGATTGATATCGGGGAGCTGTGAGGCAAAAGGGGGTGGTTAGGGGGCGACAGTGTGGCATTAAGAGCATTTAATTTTAAGCAATAAACACTAAGCCTAAGCTAAAGGAAAACGTATGCATTTTATAGATAAGAAAAGTGACATTAGAATTATATGAAGTTTATTTAGTTCTAATGTCCAGCCTGATGTGGAGAGGCATATCCCTGCACCAAGCACATCCATCCCGTTAACAGTAATTGTGAAGACCAAATAAAATGGTTTACTAAATTGAGTGTTATTTGTGAAATACATCTTTGTGTTTAGTATTGTTTTCAATTTGAAGAAAAAAAATGCTCGCACGTGTGTATCGGGGGGAGGGGGGCGCTAGGAATCCATCTGGAAGCCAAGGGGGCGCCAGCCTGAAAAAGTTTGGGAAACTCTGTTTACTATAGTACATATGTTTTTCAAGCTGAATGTAATGCATTAACGAACACTGCCGTCTGCGAGCCAAGGACTTACGGATACTCTATTTCCATTTAATAAGTAATGAGGATGACAGAAAACAAGAGACAGACCAGAAGGAGAAATAAGTATATTTACGTAAGATAGTAAAAACATCCTCTATTTTCCAAGAAAGTATGACCTAAAAATAATATCTTAGAGTGTAATGAGATAAAACATTACGAAGTTATATGCAACTACAATCCACAAAATATGAGCTTCTGAGATCAATCACCGGCAGGTACTAGTTGATGTTCTTGTACGTGATTTTGCCTTGGATTCTAAAAAAAAAAAAATGTTCAAAGGCATAGATATTTTTAGTTCTGCAGCCATGCCGGTTCGTTTAGCTATCAAAAAGAAACTCCATCTGTCCCAATAAAGCAATCTTTTATGACCTACAACACGACTTGCACGATGTGATATGGTTTTCAGGAAAATCCATACGAAGCAGAGGAAGTAAAATTTTACTTTTATATTTATTGAATTTACAATCCAACAGACGAAAACGTTCACGTACCATCAAAATCAAATAGGTGAAAACAAATTAAAAATCTACAGTGGAATCTATCTCTCTATCTATCTCTCTCTCTCTCTCTCTCTCTCTCTCTCTCTCTCTCTCTCTCTCTCTCTCTCTCTCTCTCTCTCTATATATATATATATATATATATATATATATATATATATATATATATATATATATATATATATATATGAATTTGAATTTGCAAGGAATCTTTTGCCAATTTGATAATTTGACCTCCTCACCCTTACTAAACATAATTTTAAAAGGCATTAAAATAAAATTTCTTTCAGTAGCTATTTCGAATAGAAGATAAACTTAAAAACTATTCTATTGGCAATTCTCCATCATCATTTTAACAAGGCTTAGACTTGGCGAAATTCATTCGTTCTAAAACTTCCGTCTCTTGAGGATGTAGTATACTAGTCAAATTTACAATGGCTGCACACACCACCGTGTGTTTACCTGTATCAGTGGTTTTGCAAAATATCAGCAAAAAGTGGACTTCTATAAACATAATACAGATGGTAGTTTCATTCCGTTGTAAGTGCGATGATAACCTGTAGGGCCGTCTATTATACACACACACACACAGGCACACACACTCATATATATATATATATATATATATATATATATATATATATATATATATATATATATATATATATATACATATTACATATATACATACACACACACACACACACACACACACACACACACATATATATATATATATATATATATATATATATATATATATATATATATATATATATATATATATGGATTTCTGGAGATTTTCATGTTTTTAAACATGATTATCATCATCACTGGAAGTTTGTTACAGTATCTCTAATAAGATGAGTATTTAGTGGAAGTGAGCGGTTGCTCTTAACAGAAGCTCTACCCTAATCTCAAGAACTATAAAACCTACTACTGGTAAATAAATCAAGTAAAATACTAGACCTTAAGTGTGCAAAATACAATTATGAATAACACCAGAACTCTAATAAAAATAAAAACTTCATAATACCATCACCATGCGCCAGCTGTGATTACGGGTTCCATCTTGACACAAGCTTGACCGATGATAATGAGAGATTTTTGCTGTGAAATTGCATTCTAAACGTGCTGCACTGCATGAAGATTACTTGACGTCGCAACGCTGAGGTAAGACAGGTTAAATACCCCAACCACTGGCTCCCTCTTCATTCTAAATAACTACTACACGACCATGAGCAATCGCACTTCAAACTCAACTGAGTTCCCCTTTCCTCAGTAGAAAATCACCGAGCGATGTGAAAGGGGGGAAGGAGGGAAATGTGGCATGGTTCGCGAAGCTTTATACGGAAGTCAATGACGCGATTCGTAACTCAGGACACTGCTGCTTCGTATGGCAATAAGTCATACTCTAACGGCATTCAAGACTAGAAAATGGAAAACGAAGTTCTCCTTTCTCAATAACTTCTTAATGAATCCTTTTCCTCCATCTCTTTCATACAAAAGAGATATATATTAACCGGTAAGGTCCAATCAACTTTTAACTCGGGAACGACTCCTTTTCAGCTAAATAACAACTTCTTCAGTCATAAATGGATGACCTAAGTGAGCGTAAAACTGCAAACGAAAAGAGCCCTAATTACACGAATTAACAAGTAAAATATGCGCCAAAGAAAGCGCAATAGAATTTTCTGTACAACGCATAATCAAGGCCACCGAAAATACTGTAGATCTATCTTTCGGTGGTGTAAGTATAATGCTGTATGAGTACCGGCCCATGAGACTTTGACCACGGCCCGGTGGTGGCCTGTCCTTTATCGCTGCCAGACGCACGATTATGGCTAAGTTTAACCTTAGATAGAATTTAAAAAATAACTACCGAGGCTAGAGGGCTGCAATTTGGTATGTTTGATGATCGGAGGGTGGATGATCAACATAATAATTTGCAGCCCTCTAGCCTTAGTAGTTTTTAAGATCTGAGGGCGGACAGAAAAAAGTGCGGACAGAAAAAGTCCGGACGGACAGACAAGGGCGGCAAATAGTTTTCTTTTACAGAAAACTAAAAAGTAGGAAGTTTCAAATTCTGGAGGCAAGAACGAGCACGCATCACCATCATTGCCTTCACCCCCAAGCAACGCTAAGGTTCTTAGTGAAATTTTCGTACACCGGGCTTTCCTGTGCTTTCATTTCCGCTAATCTCCACCCATCTCCCGTCTCACAGTTCTCATCTACCAATAATAATAATATCGAAAAAATCAAAGAAACAAAATTGTCAGACGATACACTGAAGCATAAGAAAATCTTAATATATTTACATCGAATAAAAAAAAATTATTTCAATCATAATGTCAGTTAACAAAACAACTCTGAACTTACTCTACTCTAGTCATAAGTGACGTCACAAATGTAAACGACAGCTCTCAGAAAATTGTAATTAATTCGAAGAATGTCAATGCAATAAATCAGCGCGTTGTGATGAACAACTGACAATTATCGACATTGGTCACTGACAGTGTATAACAAGTGGGACGAGTTCCAGAATGAATGATCAACGGGTCCCTGTCATCTGGCTCTTGCCATTGGATGTCGAAAGGCATTAAGCAAAATTAAGAGTGACTTCTCCTTACATTTTTTATTACTGGCAGGATATTACCCACACACACACACTTTTATACTTATATATATATATATACATACATATATATATATATATATATATATATATATATATATATATATATATATATATATATATATATATATATATATATATATATATATATATATATATATATATATATATATATATATATATATATATATATATATATATATATATATATATATATATACACACACATATATATATATGTATATATATACTATATATATACATACACACACTATACACTATATATATATATATATATATATATATATATATATATATATATATGTATGTATATTATCAGTTAGTTATAATAGGTCCAACCGGCCAGTGAAGAATAAGAGGAATTTATTTCTGGTGATAGAAATTCATTTCTCGCTATAATGTGGTTCGGATTCCACAATAAGCTGTAGGTCCCGTTGCTAGGTAACCAATTGGTTCTTAGCCACGTAAAATAAATCTAATCCTTCGGGCCAGCCCTAGGAGAGCTCAGTGGTCTGGTTAAACTAAGATATACTTAAGTTATAATAGGGCATGAAATTACTTGAAAAGTTCTCAGAAAAATATATTTATGCATATCCTGCTCAGTTGGTTGATTATTCATTCCAATGCCTTGTAGCGTAAGGGCTCAATGCACGTAAAAAGAAAAAAATATTCCTTTTAATTCAAGTTAAATACTTGTGTCATACAAAAGAACTGCAATAAGAAATCACGCATCAGGTAAGTAAATACACAAAGAGAGAGAGAGAGAGAGAGAGAGAGAGAGAGAGAGAGAGAGAGAGCTTGTCCAGGCAAGTACGCCTTACTATAGCCTTGCGCCCAAAAAAACTACTCCTTAATCAAAAGTTACTTCAGGTTCTTCTAAAACCATATATGGCAGGAATCGCAGTGTGTGTGTGTGTGTGTGTGTGTGTGTATGTGTGTGTACTAAGGCCAGTCCTCACCCTGGTGAGATGGGAGACCTGATGCCAGGATGGGGGGGGGGCGGGGTTTGTAGAATAAATGCGTGTAAATGCCTGACTTGCAGCTCTCGAGCTATGAGATTTAATTAGTATTATTGAGTTTAACTTTCAGATTTACGCTTTGATTTTCTTTCCATTTTTATCAAGCAGGTCACCTTTCTTTATGTTCCAAGAAAGGATTTATTTTATTATTTGCTTTGTTAAGTTAAAAAACTAAACGTAAGAATTCCTTTTTTTGGTCATACTGTAAATCCCTATTTTGTACGCCCCTGAGCACTCGGCAACTGACATCAGGGAGGTCCCGAAACAAGATCTTTTTTATATTCACAAAAGACAATTTTATTTTCTTACATACTTAATGAAAAAAAAAAGAAAATTAATCTAAACTGGTTGAAAGTAAAAAAATCCTCTAATTAACTTCCTGTTATTTACCTTCTCGATCAAACCCCCTCGACATGCATTACGGGAAGAAGACAAGAAAATTGCCTCAGGTACACAACCGAACGGCAGTAGCACCGGATGAGGAAGGCAAGGCAAGAAGAAAGGAAAGGGGGTTGCGTGAAGACCTAATAACAAAGGGAAGAGGAAAGCATCAAAGGAAAGTGGGGAGGAAGGATGGGGGATCTTTGATAAGGCACTGTAAATGAATTTCACTGGATCGGATATTAAGTCTCTCTCAGCATTTACGAATTTTACCAACGGCCTGGACGGAATGTCGAGTCCTTTTCGTGACGTACTGTCTTTAGCAACAATGTTATATCCGCAATGGTTCATTTATTGTTATTAACGTCAGCAATGTTATATCTGCAGTGGTTCATTTATTGTTAACATCACTCGTTTTACAAATCAGATGAAATTAATATTCTTGAAAAATTTAATACGAAACAAAATAAGCAGAAATCTAGTTCCATACGAAACATACGAGGATCTCCGCAACGGCCACTTATATAATTAGCCCGCTGAGACGACTTTCCAAAATATTGAAAATCCCTATCCAGACGCGTGAATGTACCATGATATCTCAAAAACGGTACACATACGTTGACAAAAATAAACATATATGTTCATTTGGTAACCTCACAAACTACCAACTTTTGGAAGAAATCACCTCAAACTTGGGATGAAATCATTGGGAACAAATTGGCAATGATGAGTTGATTTCTTTCTCAAGCACATAATCTCGAGAGGGTCGTCTAATGGATAGATCTAGAAAGTTTCACCTAATTCTGTTCGAGGGTTATTAACTTGTCCTGCTGACATGCGCTCCTGACCTCAGGAAAACATAGGCACATTAGGCCTAACACTTGGTTTGCGGAGATGAAAACATGCATTATCCACCTGATTCAGATTATCGCCGAAGGGGTTTTGATAAGACACTATCACAATTTTCCACTGGAACTCTTTTCGTTAGTATAAAATTGGTGTGTAAACCTTTTTGATACTTTATTCCTTTAACTGGAGAGCGAAATCCTTGTTTCCTTAAACAATATATACATATACATAAAATATATATAAATACACATATATAAATATAATATATATATATATATATATATATATATATATATATATATATATATATATATATATATATATATATATATATATATATATTACATGCATAATTTAATATTAAGCTGTTTCCCATAATAAGCAGGAGACTGCCCAGAAATGAAGAGACAACAATCACTGTCTCATTCAAACTTAAATTGGTGAATCACGAATGAGCCACCTGTGCGGAAATCTTCCATAGACGTAGCAAATAAAGACAACAACTCAGATGGCTTACCAGCATCGCGTCGAGCCCCTCCACACATACTCTACTGTCCCATTCGCCTCTTATTTGCATATACCCATATCAAAACATCTAACATACGTTAGATATAATTTCTTTCTCTCAAACGTAATTTCTTTTTGTAATCTTAACATGCAAACATCAATTCCATATTTTAATGAAATATATTAAATATATTTAATTAAATAAACCAAGTATCTGTCTATTTTCTGACGGAATATTGGTTTCCCCGCATTCCGCACTCAAGTGCCAACAGAAGCTTTTTTGATAGTTTTAAAAGCAAAACGTATATCTCAATCACATTTTGAATTCCTTTCATAAGTCTGAAGCTACCAAATTCTATTCGACGTCACTTTGATATAGGTATTGGGGATACTTCTAAAGTTTGGCTAGAGGAGATAAAATGAATGAAAGTACTCCAACCACCATAACACACTCGAAGCTGTGGACACCACTATGATCTATTCGTGTTCCTTGAGGTTTGAATAACCCTTGACTCATTATTTTCTTTTATGTACACCCCGACACTCCTGTGTAAGTGTACGGAACCTTTTTTCTAAAGTTATCATAAATCTACACGTCGGATGACAGGCTGACAGAGATCAACTTCTGGCGATATGAAGGAAAGCCATGAATAACTTTACAACCGTATGTTATCAAGAAACCTATCTGTCCTTCTACTGCTGACGTTGTGAATAGTACCCTTTATAGTACCTCTTATAATATCTAACGTTGTTTTCTCAAAGCAAGAGAAGAAAATAAAAAAAATAAATTAATTAACGAGATTCGGCATACACTGTACATCTACAAACATCTTGGCATCACTGAACTTCAGTCAAGGAAAGGAATTCTCAAGTGACTCCAAGCCTTTTAGGACAAATTTCCAAACAATTTCATGGGAAAATTCTATATAGAGTTTCCATCCTTATATGATCTTTGACACTGGTAAACCTTGTATGTCTGAAAAACAATAAGAAAGTTCGTAATATTCACCCGGAAACAAGAGCTGCACATGAAATGCCTAATCCTAGTCACAATTGTCACAGAACCTTCGCACCACTTACATTAAAGTGTTTTCCTCAGTTGCTCCCGTATAGAAACTAAACTTTCCGCATTTAAATTTTTTTAATAATTTCCCATGTTTCAAAAGACAAGACCATAGTTTCGACAAATTTTTATATACTTTTCCTTCTTGCCTTTTACTTATTAGTTATCGCTATCTCGGATTCCGCATTCCTTTTTCCATTATTAATATTAATTTTATATGAAATGCTCATACATTAATATAAAATCCCAGTCACCCAAGGAATGATGTAAGATATCAAAACCAAGAATGCGTTTATCTTCACCTTTCTCATGTGCAACAAAACGAGTTGATTGAATGAGAACAAACGTAGCACTCTAACCTTCCTGAGTCCCGGTAATATGACAGCAAAATGAGTTCTCTGGTTTAAAACTGTTTCTTCTAAGCAAATTAGAGACTTCAATTTGGTTACAAACTTGAGACTGATACTTTACACAACAGCAATCATTATGATTACTACATAAAACTCGTTTTCTCACGGCTGAATAAACATCAGATACAAAGAACAGCAGATAACTTATATGAGAGGGAGGAAAATTCTCTAGAAATGACCACCACTTATTTACAGTTTAGGCCACGCATAATGAAAATAAAGAGAAGAGAGAGAGAGAGAGAGAGAGAGAGAGAGAGAGAGAGAGATGACTACCAGTTATTTACAGTTAAAGCTACGCATACTGAAAATAGAGAGAGAGAGAGAGAGAGAGAGAGAGAGAGAGAGAGAGAGAGAGAGAGAGATGACTACCAGTTATTTACGGTTAAAGCTACGCATACTGAAAATAGAGCATTTAATTTTTTTAAGAAGAGAGAGAGAGAGAGAGACAGAGAGAGAGATGACTACCAGTTTTTTACAGTTAAAGCTTCGCATACTGAAACTAGAAAATAGAGAGAGAGAGAGAGAGAGAGAGAGAGAGAGAGAGAGAGAGAGAGAGAGATGAATACCAGTTATTTACAGTTAAAGCTATGCATACTGAAAATAGACAGACAGAGAGAGAGAGAGAGAGAGAGAGAGAGTTCTCTAGAAATGAATATCAGTTATTTACAGTTAAAGCTACGCATAATGAAAATACACTAAGAGAGAAGAGAGAGAGAGAGAGAGAGAGAGAGAGAGAGAGAGAGGGAGGGGTGAAGAGAAATTCTCTAGAAATAACTACAAGTAATTTATAGTTAAAGCTACGCATAATACAAATAGGCTAAGAGAGAGAGATAGGGAGAGAGGAAAATTCTCTATAAATAATTTAAAGCTACGCATAATGAAAAGAGAGAGAGAGAGAGAGAGAGAGAGAGAGAGAGAGAGAGAGAGATGACTACCAGTTATTTACAGTTAAAGCTACGCATACTGAAAATAGAGAGAGAGAGAGAGAGAGAGAGAGAGAGAGAGAGAGAGAGAGAGAGAGAGAGAGAGAAATGACTACCAGTTATTTACAGTTAAAGCTACGCATACTGAAAATAGACAGAGAGAGAGAGAGAGAGAGAGAGAGAGAGAGAGAGAGAGAGAGAGAGAGAGAGAGAGAGAGAGAGTTCTCTAGAAATGAATATCAGTTATTTACAGTTAAAGCTACGCATAATGAAAATACACTAGAGAGAGAGAGAGAGAGAGAGAGAGAGAGGGGTGAGAGAAATTCTCTAGAAATAACTACAAGTAATTTATAGTTAAAGCTACATATAATACAAATAGGCTAAGAGAGAGATAGGGAGAGGAAAATTCTCTATAAATAATTTAAAGATACGCATAATGAAAGAGAGAGAGAGAGAGAGAGAGAGAGAGGTGAAGAGAAATTCTCTAGAAATAACTACAAGTAATTTATAGTTAAAGCTACGCATAATACAAATAGGCTAGAGAGAGATAGGAGAGAGGAAAATTCTCTATAAATAATTTAAAGCTATAGAGAAAAGATAAGAGAGAGAGAGAGAGAGAGAGAGAGAGAGAGAGAGAGAGAGAGTAATAAAAGAAGGAAATAAAGCTGCAATAATTCACACAATAAAAACTTGAAGCCTCCTCCTCCCAATCATGAAGCCTACATCTCCACGCGGCCACCGTCTTGCTCACTCAAGCAAATAACGCGAGTGAGTTTTGCTAAGAAGGAAACATTTTCATTAATATTCGCATAGCATAATGCTCAATCAAAGAGAAACCCGTGAAATTTATATTCATAGGAGAGTTGCACGGGCTAAAAGTTACATATCATCACCACAAATAAACAGAAGGAAATTATTAGCTTGGCGTGGCCAAGGTTTGCCTAAAAACGATACGTTCAGAAAAAAAAAACACCAGCTGACAACTGATCCTGAATAGAAGATGAAGCATAAAAGTGAAGCACATCATGCAAATTCGCACCATTTAAGAGACATCGTAAAATGTGCGGAGAATCTAATACGAAGCCCCACCAGTAGCGTATTTGCCCCCTAAGAAATTCACTCCTAAATCACAGCACGATCTAACACTTAGGATGTTAAAGGTCTTTACATTAAAAACCACCTACAACATCAATTACGAACTTTGTGGGTAACCTCTCATCCTTCCCTCCTAAACATCATAGGATTCGCCCTTTTTGCAGTTGTGCCATCCTATCACAACACAAAAATAAGACCATCAACATCAAGAGGGTGAATAATTTCCATTATTTCGCCACTCACATTCTACACCCACAACCATACTCTCTGCACAGGATGAAGACCTATAACTCATACTTTCAAATTTCTATTTATATTGTCGTCTTCCGCTCAACAATAATAATAATAATAATAATAATAATAATAATAATAATAATAATAATAATAATAATAATAATAATAATCTCATAACAGCATGAGTCATTAAAATGGCGAAGAAATCCACAGTGGCGTAGATGTAAATTTATAGTAGAAGTATGTATAAAAACGAGGGCTTTCGAGAACCTGCTCGATTCTCCTTCTCAGCCTGACTAAAATACTAAAGCAGCCACGGAAGTAAAAAGCTTTGAAAAAATAAATAACAATTTAAAACGTGCAATTGACAGAAGAGAGCCGGTCGTAATTTGAAAATGGCCAATTTCGTCGCTATTTTCCAATTACTAGCGGTTTTCTTGTGTCAGCAACACGTTTTAAATTATTCATTTTTCAAAACTTTTTACTTCCATGACTGCTTTAGTGTTTTAGTCAGGTTGAAAAAGGGGAATCGAACAGGTTCTCGAAAGCTCTCGTTTGTATATATATTTCGAATATATATTTACATTTACACCATTGTGGGTTTTTTCACCAATAATAATAATAAGAAGAAGAAGAAGAAAACTAGAATGCCCTAATTGAATCAGTAATAAATGTATTGGTGTGGTTCAACCATGAATTTCATTTTGAGTCTCACACCGTAGCCAACGTCACCTTTGTCTAAAGTGTGACTGCAACCCTGTATACTATCGTTACGGCCTCGTCTTGTCATAATGACCTTGGTTCAAGGCCTAGCTTCTCTCCTGTGAGAGTGTCCTTGTCATTAAGACCTTGGTTCAGAACCAAGTTACATACCCTGGCGTAAGCATCCCTCCCAGTGACCCTGTCTTTGTCAAAACAACCACTGTTCAGTAACAGGATACATTCCCTGGTCCTAAGCCTCAATCCTTGAGAAAGTGATCCTGGTTCAGGTCTGAGACATGCTCCATGATCTAAGCTTCTCTCTCTGACTTTGCCCTTGTAGAAATGTTCTTGTTCAGAACCAATATACATTCCTAGTCCTAGGCATCAATCTTTGTGGTTTTCTCCTTTTCAAAATGACCCAGGTTCAGGTCCACGACATATTCCCTGCTCCTTAGTTTCACAACTTGTGATCTTCCCCATGTCAAAATGACCTTGGCTCAGAACAAAGATACATTCCCTGGTCCTTGGTTTCTCTCCCTGTGACCTTGCCCTTGTCAAAATGCCTGTGGTCAGGACCAAGGTACTTTCTTGGCCCTAAACGCATCTCCCTGTAACCTGCCCTTCACAAAACGGCCCTCCTTCAGGTCCAAGATACACTCTTTGGTTCTAAACATCTTTCCCTGTGACTTGTCCCTTATCAAAATTACCCTCGCTCAGAACCAAAAACATGCCCTGACCCTTAGCTTCTCGCCCTGTGATCCTGCCATTGTTAAAAAGACCCCTTGTTCAGAGCCAAATTACATTCCTTGGCCCTAAGCTTCTTTCCCTGTGACCTTGTCCTAGTCAAAATACCCTAGTCCACGGCCAAAATACTCTACGCCTAGGCTTCTCTCCTACTGGCCTTACCATTGTCAAAATGACAATGGTTTAAGAGGCTCTTGTCAAAATAGAGTCTGGTTCAGGAACAAGAAACATTCCTTGGTTATAAGCATCAATTCCTTTGACCCCGCCATTTTCAAAATTACCCAGATTCAGGATCAAGAGACAATCCCTGGTCCTAAGCTTCTTTCTTGTGGCGTGGTGCTCGCCAAAAAATGACCCTATTTTAGGAACATACATTCCCTGTACCTAAGCTTCTCTCCCTGTGAGACTGCCTTGCCAAAATGATCCATTCAGGACCAAGGCACAACCCTTGGTCGTAAGCATCTTTTCCTAAGACCTTACTTTAGTCGAAATAACCAGGGTTCTGGGCCATGACACATTCTCTGGTCGTAGGCAACCTTTATGTCAAGTATTAGCCTCTATTACTTATTTCCCATTGGTTTATGGCTGGATGAACTGTCTGACATGCGGACGAACAGAGAAACAGTCAACGTGATTCTTAATAACCCTCATATGCATGGGGTATAATAGCAGCAGCAGTAACTGTAGTAGGCGTATTATTATTATTATTATTATTATTATTATTATTATTATTATTATTATTATTATTATTAGTAGTAGTAGTAGTAGTAGTAGTAGTAAAGCAACTTCAACCATATCAATCAACAAATACTGTCTATTAATTGAACTCATTTCCCCCAATTATTTGCAACGCTGATCAAGAAAATACGTGAATTAAGTCTACAAGCATGTTACACTTACTAAGCATTCAATAAACTGACTGAGCACGCACAAATGCATGCGGTACATACAATTCGCGGGTGTGCTCATTATTTCGCTATGACTGGCCATGAGTCATCTCTCTGCTTCTTGCACTGACATCAAGTTTAGTAACGCTACAACAGAAAAGGACATTGTTCTCCTCTGCTACACTAATGACTGCCATTACAAATCCTGCTACACTAATGACTTCCATTACGAATCATTTTGATTCAGATAATCTGACGCTAATTTTTTGCTGCTGCTGTTGTTGTTTGTTGGCGATACAGTGTAATTACAAATTTTCGTAATCATGAAGGAAAAGCCATGCGTCATCAATGCCAACCATTGGATCTGAGCCCAGTATCCTCTTTCTGACAATAACTGCAGGTCAGAGATATTCATGAAGCAAGATGAATTCACGACAGGTGTACCAAGCTTAGACAATCATGATTACAAGAGAGGTGAATTCTCCACAACAGAACAGGTAAGGTGAGGTTCACTAATAAACCTAAAGGCAATAAAACATTCAAAGGACTTATGGCAAGGGTCATTCAAACCTTTCGTTAATGGTAAAGGGCATTACAGGTTACGGTTATGACACATTCACTGAGTGCAGGAAGAGTTGCACGCATGCATTACAGGCATGATGCAATTACAAGTATTACACAAAGGCATTTACGACAAGTTAGAGATAGCAAGGGACATTCCCGAAGCGCTTTAAATGAAAACTACACTTGAAGGCAAGCGAAATACACATCAGTATAATTCCCATGATTCAGAATGCTTGGGGTGTATGAAATAACTTCCAGTGAGAGCTTACAAGGGACCCATGTCTCTTTGGCTAAAAGTTTTAAACTTCAAGAATAATAACTAGATGCAGTTGGAAGCAATAAAAAAACTACTTTTTCCTTTCTTTTTTTAAAAAGCTCAATTCTTTTACAGACGCATTTCGTATTAGGATAACACACACACACACCGTATTTCACACCCCTAATATGAAATGCGCCTGTGAAAGAACGGAGATTTTCAAAACCGACAAAAATGCACAGTTTTATACACGCACACAAACACACACACACAACACATACTGTATATATATATATATATATATATATATATATATATATATATATATATATATATATATAACATATATATACACATACATATAAATATACACACACATACATACATACATAAATACATGTGTGTGTGTGTGCAGTGACTTCCTTACTTTGCAAACACGTAAAAGAACACGGAATGCGGCATTTCGATAAGAGGATTCAAAACTAGAGCCTCTTACCACGGCATCATTACATTCCCTGTTTATGTTTTTGTGGCCATCGGCTATAAGGGGTGATGAGTTTCAGCGCCAAAAGAGAGCCATATTAACTTTACAGATCATTATTCTTAAAACGGAAACGTGAATAAGTTTCAAATATGCATGTGTCTGCACAGTGATAATTTTATGGTTAATAGTCTTGTAAAGCTTACAAACTCAACTGCTTAAGAAAAATCTAGTCTCGTGTTGAGGGCTTTTCAAGTAAAAATAACTTTCTTGATTGGCTCATTATAAGCTGTTGCGTTATCTAAATGCCTGGCCACTGAATGGTAATGATACGTAACAACGATTCATTCTAAATAAAAAGCCCAGACAAAATTTATAACTCCTCCGCCTGATGATTATTGTAGGTTACTACGTGCGACGATTCAATCAGTCCCAAACGTTCCAACAAAGCACCTGCATCTTCCTGCAGGGCCAAAATGTAATTATCGACGAAGAACAATTTTGTTTCTCCAACTTTTCTCATCAACTCACTAATAAAACCCAACACCAGAAACTTCCCATATTGCGCTAGATAAGAACAAACCAGTTCTACCAGATGGCATGACCTTCGTTTGAAGATAAAAGTGTCAAATTCCCAGAAGGAAGGATACCTCTGACGAGCCGACAACGAAGGAAAAGTAAGTCTAAGTAAGAGGATCCGGCTGAAGCAGTAATACATGGAACGGTGAAATCCTATCGACAAGGCCATAAGCAAATGCGCATATGCGCGAAAAGTAGATTTCAGGATTTAAGTTTCTCTCTCTCTCTCTCTCTCTCTCTCTCTCTCTCTCTCTCTCTCTCTCTCTCTCTCTCTCTCTCTTCTTGATTTTCCTTAACCATCAGACTGAAGACTTTACTATCGAACTGAAATGACAACTGGAATCAATGTACCAAAAAATCAGAACGACACAGACTACTGAAGATTTCTAAGTGAGAGAGAGAGAGAGAGAGAGAGAGAGAGAGAGAGAGAGAGAGAGAGAGAGAGAGAGAGAGAGTAATCCATCAACAGCCGGAGAAAATGGCATATTTCTCAATTCTGCATTTCCCTTGGGAAGTTTATGCACCTTCCTAAGTACAGTAATCAGAAAATGACATCCTTTTTCATCCGTTCTGGCAAAAGTTTGCAATAGGTGGCTGTGGAATTAATTTATGATAATCATTCTCAGTATATATTTCATATATATAAGGTATGTTCATGACTTTAGACAGACGGAAAAACTGAGGACGAAGTCTGTGCTACAATGACATAAATGCCATAAAGGGCAGTAACTTTGATGCCCTTTGTTCTAAGGGCATGAGGCGCAACTTGTAAGCGGCTCTCATGAGAAGTCGGGAATTACACATTAGCATCATTACTGAATCTGAAGTGCGTGAGAGAGAGAGAGAGAGAGAGAGAGAGAGAGAGAGAGAGAGAGAGAGAGAGTAAACTCTGTCCCAAAACACTAAAAAAAAAGTCATCCAACAATGCCCAAGATCAATCTGAAATTATCCATCTTTTTTTTTTTTTACTTCCAGAATGCACTGTGTCCTATTTATCGGCTAGATTATAATAGCATAAACCACCTTAATATGACAGCAAAACTCTGTAAACTCTCCTTCACCGAGTACATAACTATACAATTGAGTTACAAAGTGTAAATGAGGTTTCTTCATTATGCCAATGGTGAAAAAAGACCTGCGCCTGACAAAAAACCAGTCACAGTGCTGTAGATTTCTTGCTTTCAAATTACGGCAGAACTCTTCAATGAAAAATCACGAAAGTGCACCAGGGAGAAAGCAGTTATTGCGCCACAGTGGATAACGGTTCTCTTCGTAAAAGAAAGCATGACATTAAACTAGAACATAGAAGTCTCAATCACCTCGTGTGTGCGGAAAAATTATAACTGGCTTAAGCAACATCTCCCATTAATTCTCCCCATATACGGTTAATTTGACTTTTGACCATTTAAGGACGATTTTATTAGAGTTTAAGAGAATTATTTTGATACAGTTGGCTGTGAAACACTTAAACCATCGGACGTCTCTAATCTTTTATAAGAGTGAAATGATTCCAAAGAAACGAATCGTCAGCTACGAGAGGTTCCTTATAAATTCTGTAAATTATTCGAACCTACACTTTATATGATAATTTTGTCTGAAAGCTAACTATGAAACGAACAGGAACTGAAATATATACATACTAGCGGGAAAGAGTAGAGTTTATGCTGCAAACTCGAGATCTCTAAATTTGAGAAAAAACAAGTGCCTTCTTCAATGTAATAGGGCGAGCGACGAACAAATGCTTTTTACTATCTTTTAGTTTTTTGTTCTTGTTTTACCTTGCGTTCGATAATGGAATTCTGCATTTTCTTTTTCCCTTTTTCCCAACCCAAACACTTACTATATATACAAAAAGTACGCGTGTACTTAACATACAAACTGCATAGATATGCATGATATATTGATACACACACTCACATACATAAAAATACGTATATACGCACTGAATTATATTTAACCCTGACAATGGAGGGGTGAGATTTCTTTAAAAAAGAAACATTAAAAAAATAACATATACAAAAATGGATCCTTACTTTTAAAACTAAAAATAAATTAAATTTACATTTTGAACTGGATACTTGATAATCTTCTATTTATGACAGAACTTAATGTGTATCCGTATGTCATTTTTTGAGAGTATAAACTTCACTTATCTATTGTCTCTAGAGTCAAGACTTGCGACATCGAAATGATCTGATATTAATGTCATTTCATTTTTACAGTGTGCGTCTATTACCTTGATAAAACTAATTGCCCTCGCAGGTGAAACAAGCACAGGCCCTCTTTCATTTTCTGACGGTTTATTCAACCGTGAATTTCGTGAAAAACATATACATCTATTTAATATATGATTCGTTTTATTCTTGTTTTGATAATTTTTTTCTATATTTCTCATAAGTCAAGTTCTACAAAATTTTTAGCAATGAGTCAGGTACCTGGATACACACAGATACATGAGATTATAAACAAAAATGAGCAAGTTGCAGTCAACTATCAACGGTTGCAAAATATTCGAGAATCACTGAACCATTCTGGCACTTTGCTCTCACAAAAGCTTGGAAAAATCCAGCTCTGATTTTATTTTTCCTTCAGTTTTCTAACGGAAGGGGGAGGATTCGCCGAACCATTAATTAACTGTTTCAATATTTCAGATACACTTCTGGGGAAATGTATAGGAGTGAGAAACAATCAAGAGATATTATGTCATGGTGCTCAGCCACTCCCTTCGCACGCAAATATTCGAGACTGTATCATTTTATTCCATTTAGATGATATAAAAGAATGTAAAACACTGACAAGAAATTAACATTGGTGAGAAGCGGAAACTCGAAATGACTTGCTTGGTCTCATTTGTCTCGTTTCCTAAATTATCAGAATACTATGGGAAACTTCTGAATCAATGAAATCGTCATTAGAAGGAGGATTTCAGTAGCACTTCATGGAATCCACAATGATCTCGGATCCAACAAAAGACAATCGAGTCAACTTTTAGTTCACCACGGTAAGAGCTGCATCTGGCTAGTATTCAAGTTATTAGGGATATTTTTATACATCAGAGGGTATATTTTTTTCCTCGCGGGGCTTTTCTTAAACGTTTTAACCAGGCTCTGGTTTTAACTATTAAGAACACAGATCTTCAAAATTAGCATCGTGAACGATAGTTCCAAAATGGCACCTACTATGTATTTCAGGAAGTTTGAGTCATCGTTTTTTGCCAATATCTTTCAAATTAATTGATGGGTCGGTGTTACTTTCTTCATGATTATGATTGTTTTTATTTTGCTTGCATAATTTTGTGATGAAAAATTATTTCATGTTTATTGTAAATTCACTGTTCTACATATATAATAAAAAAAAAATGGGTTAAAATCACAGAACAGTTAATAACCATCTGAGACAATGTACACGATATCATAGATGTATGTCAATAAATCACTTTTATCTTTCCCTTATTCCCTTATTATATATATATATATATATATATATATATATATATATATATATATATATATATATATATATATATATATATATATATATATATATATATATATATATATGACAGTGAAATATAATCATAAGCAATATCTTACCGATTCAGATTTATTTTTAATTTTTGGGCAGGTTTCTCCCGGCTGTAAACTTCAAGAAGACGTATAGCAAATGCATTTCTGCATCCACGGGGACATTTCAACATGTAAGCCATAACTCTCAACAGCGACGAGACAACCTTCTCTGTAGTTTGGATACACAAATGATAGATATAACCGTCTTTTAACCCGACATTTCATTCATCAACTACAAAGAATTCGGAAACCGCTAAACTCTGTATAACCATGCAGGTCGTTACCTCATTTCATCCTGAATTGCTCAGTTGAAAAACTGCAATGCTATATGTGCCTGAAAACATTCCCTTACACAATAAATATTGCGAAGACAGAGAGAGAGAGAGAGAGAGAGAGAGAGAGAGATGAGTGGGGAATGACAGAAAAAACGAAAGGGGAAGTGAGGTTTAAAGAATGAGGAAGGGTGGGTGATGGGAGGGATAATTATGTACCCCAAGAGCGCTTATCCGAATGAATTCGTAAATCTTGACGGGCTAGGTTTGGCTATGTCCTAAAATTCAAGAGTAAAGTGCCTTTAAAATCTGTTTGGATATGGAATTTTTTTAATAAAAAATTAGGGGAGGGTTAAGAAACTCTGTTTCAGAGTACCATACCAATCAATCGACTGGTTCGAAAGATATTGGCAAAAAACGAAGACTCAAACTTCCTGGTGTACATAGTAGGTCACTGCAGTGTACCATGCCCTAAGGGCAATATATATAAAAATGACCCAATTAATAAAAAAAACAAATGTGTGGACTGCTAGCAAACTTTCAATAAACCAAGATGTGGGTTCTATTACAACTGGTACAGAATATTTCCATCTGTATAAAAGGTTCACCTACTATGAATATTTATGGGCAAGAAAAACAATCAGTCGATAACCGACAGAATTCGGGGAGGTTTTTCCTAAGTAAAATGAGCATGGAATTATCAAAATTGCTTCAGCGATTCAATAATGATCTCTATCAACTCCGTTCGCGAAAACATGGCTCCCCAATCTCGTTTCATCGTACATAAGAGATAATGTCATTCTCCATCTTCAGCAACACGCGACTCAAATGAAAATCGGCTAAATCTGCGGTCAGCGATAGCGATCAAAACAAGTTCAAAACAAGTTTCGGACCTCATACAAACGCGACAATGCACAAACATCACTCGAGAACGGATAAATAAACACACCTTGAATAAATAAACAAAACAAACAAAAATGGTTCTTCAACTTATAACTAGTCAGCCGAGTCGATAATTCATGCAAACTGCATTAGACGAGAACCTTTTAAGGTGCGACTGTGCCGTGCAATACCGGTTGCATGAAGGAACACACACCACCCCAATTTACAAAGATCAATGAAAGACGTCCGGGTTTCCTAAAGGATACTGACCAAACGAGAGAGAATGTATGAATTGAAGATTTAATTTTAAGTTTGCGTGATAATACTAAAGAGAATAATTTTACGAATGAAGGGTATTTAGACATGGACATAAACAATCTTTGGTGTGTGAGTACACTTGTGCTTACAAAAACAATTATTCTATCAAGTTTTGTTATAAGAAGAGAAAGCTCTATGCGGGGTTACAAGAATGAAACAACAAAAATATCAAAACGTTCTTCTGCAAGAATTTTATGTTTATCACATGAAATCTCTACCTTAGTTCAAAATTTCATATACAATTACCTTTCACCACTAAAAACTTTCTTACATGAGGCAAAAGTTATAGTGATTAGTAACAGAAGCAAGGCATCCATATTATAAAAAATACTTTCTACCTTACAAAAGATTACATTATTCGATACCAAAAAAGTACCTAATGCACAGGGAAATATATTATATATATAACAGTATGTAATTGTATATATATATATATATATATATATATATATATATATATATATATATATATATATATTATATACACACACACACACACACATATATATATATATATATATATATATATATATATATATATATATATATATATATATATATATATATCACCTATACGCATGACTTTTCATACTCACACAAGTTAAGCCCCAAATATCATTTAGTATCGAGTTCCCTAAACGTTAAGAATAACTTACATCCGGGGTTCGAAACTGAGTCTGTGGTTTCGATAAATTGATGAACCATTGACTAACCTTTATTATATTTTCAACCTGAAAAAGGAAGTTTTACTTCTACGAGTATCTGACGTATACCAAACAGCTTTTTTTTTTTTTTATAGAGACGGGGACATTCATTTACGAATTAATGGATGTATTTTGATTCGAGACCAGAAAGCTCCATGAAAAGGGAACTTCAACCACAACACTTTTTTCTTTAACTCTGGCAAGCTTTCAATCATACTAATTTGGAATGAAAGCTAAATATGCAAAACCTTAGCTAGATTCTAAGAAACAGCGATGCATCCATTAAAAGAGAGAGAGAGAGAGAGAGAGAGAGAGAGAGAGAGAGAGAGAGAGAGAGAGAGAGAGAGAGGGGATTTCCAGATGAATATTTGGAAAAGCAATAGGGTAATCAAACTACGGCACTTGATGCCAAACAAAACGAATAATGAAACGGAAACAAAAAGATTTCATAGAGGTCTAGGGAACACTCCTCCTGAATTAACTCTATGTAAAAGTAATGCATGCCGGTAAATACAAGAGTGCAAGAAAGTTTTTCATACTAGCGGAAAACGATAACGCTAACAAAGGGAAAATCAACAGAAAAATATATTAACAACGTAGATTGAGAAAATATTTTACATCTATTATAATGAATACACTTAAAAGTTAAAAGAGAGAGAGAGAGAGAGAGAGAGAGAGAGAGAGAGAGAGAGAGAGAGAGAGAGAGAGAGAGAGAGAGAGAGAGAGAGAAATATCTAGATGAAAATACATAAAATGCATCTTTGGAGATTATTTTTGACATCTCTATCAGAAAGATCCATAATGGAGAAGATTGTGCTCATTCTCTTTATTATTGTATAACACAAACAGATTAAATGGATTTTACTCCAAATTAGTAAGTAGGCCTACATATTGCACCTGAACTCATTCTCATTAACCGTTAAGTCGAACTATGGAATTATCATTATGTAATAATATTCTTTGTTTCTTTTAATTTCAATATATCATCACTGCCATGCAGTGATAATTGCATTCTATAACCTGATGGCAAGTGTAAATGAGTACACTTTGGTGTTAACAAAAAACTATATATACATACATATATATATATATTAACTTTATCACTTACACATTTGTTCTGTGCAATAATACAATTACTAACGGGAACTCATTGAAACTGGATAGTATCTAGAGGAGATATTTATTCAAGAAAAGTTACAAGCTTTCTAGAGCAAACAGTCCTCATTGTGTCGAATAAATAGCTATGCTAGACACCATCCAGTTTCAGTAAGGTCCTTTAGTAATTTTATATATATATATATATTATATATATATATATATATATATATATATATATATATATATATATATATATAGGCTATATATATATATATATATATATATATATATATATATATATATATATATATATATTAACTATATCACATACACAATTGTTCTGTGCATTAGTAGAATTACTAAAAGGACCTCATTAAAACTGGATGGTATCTAACGGAGTTTTTATTCAGAAAAAGTTACAAGCTTTCATGGACAAACAGTCCACATTATCAAGTATCCGTACAATGAGCAGACGCGTAGTCCAGCTGTATTTATATCTGTGTGCTGGGTACTTTTAATCCTATAATCGCCTAGCTCCTCCTGTGTGACCCCCACCCCTCGTGATCTTGGTCTTTCTCTGATCCCTCCTTCCAGGTGTCCGTTTTCCGTGCGTTCTCTTGCTTTTTTCCTTCGTTTCCTTGCTACTGTGGAGTATACGATTCTTATAGATATGCTGTCTTCAAAGCCGTTTCCGGTGTTCCCTGCCATCGTGTTGTTGGCGTAAGTTATCAAGGTGTTCTCTACAACCAGTCTAGATGTTTTGTTGGCGTTCCTGTACAGAAAACTCATATTTTCCCAGTCTATTCTGTGATCGTTTTCCCAACAGTGTTTGGCAACTGCCGACGTCTGATTATAATGCCTTATGTTCTGCAGATGTTGTTTGCTTTGCTCTTTACCTGATTTGCCAGTTTCGTCATAGTACCCTTCTTCTCAGTCTAGACACGCTGCCATATATAACCCCCCTCTAATCTCTTCCCCCTCTACCGACTTTTTGTTTCTAACTATTTTATTCCTAATGGTGTTTTTGTAGCTGCCTATCACTTTGGAATTATTTAGCTTTCTGTTGATGGGTGCAATAGAGTTGTTGTCCGGGACTAATTATTTTCTTTCCTACCAAATGTTCCTTTTCTATCCTTTCCCTCTCCCCAAAATAGTTTTTCCCTGCTTTGATGTGTGCCCACTCCCACCAATACTTAGGGTAGCCTAATCTCCTAAAACTCTCCCTCAAGTAATCCAGCTCTTCGTCTAAAAATTCGGGACTGCAGATCCTATAAGCCCTGATGGCCAACCCTGTCATTAATCCTATTTTTATTTCTTTCCTATGACTGGAGAACCTATGTATGTATGAATTGGTGTGTCTTCTTCCTGTATACCTTGAATTTTAAATTTTCCCCTTCCCTCTTGACCAGGACATCCAAGAAAGGAATTTCTCCCTCCTTCTCTTCTTCTATTGTGAACTTGATGTGTTCATTTAGTTTATTTATGTTTTCTAAAAACTTGTGTATATCTTCCCTTTCTCCCTTGTAAATAATCAAGATGTCATCCACGTATCTTACCCATTTTACAATATTTAAGTTCCCTTTATTTACTTTGCCCACCTCTTCCTTTTCAAACCATTCCATAAAGATATTAGCTAGAATTGGTGAAAGACTTGAACCCATGGCCACGCCATTTTTTTGTATATAATGGTTTTCGCCCCACTTGAAAACATTAACGCTGAGGGCCGCTGTTAGCAGTTTTATTAAAACGTCATGATCTATGTCGCATGTATAAACCCCTCCTCCATATTCTTTTTTATTATTTCCATCGTCGTCTTTACTGGTACGTTAGTGAACAGGGAAGTTACATCCAAACTTGCAAATTTACAGTCTTTTACATTAATTTTGGATAATTCGTCTATCAGGTTCATGTTATGTTTCAAATGCCCTTCGGATACTAAGCCTACCCAGTGCTACAGTTTCTATAGGCCGAGTAGCAAAAACATCGAACTGGAGTATTTGAAGGTCTGATATCTTCGATTTTTGTGGATACTTAAAAAAAGAGAGTGAGTTTTCTTGAACATACGTAATATTCACCAATTACAACGACTGTCACACCAGTTTCCTCTTACTGCAGGAGAGACTGTCACTATCCTTATATTCATAAACCTCCTACGCTAATTAGTATCAAAGAAACAATGTTAAAGTGACGTGGACTCATTATGTGCTCATTTATTAACTTTGGTTGAACCAACTGAATGAAATGAGTGCGTGAGTTGAGTTTTCAAAGGTGAGTAACCCCTTCGATGGGGTGGCTACATCCAATACCAAGTTGCTATTATATATAGCAATATTTAAGGCCCTTTCAGACATACATTTTGGATATACTTTATTCTCAAGTCACAACAAAGCATTACCCGCATTTGATTTACAATTCCCCGAATACATGTAAAAGGCATCCCTGTGCAAGTAACTGAGACTGAATCTGACTGTGAAGAGAAACGAATACATGGATGCATAAATGTACCTTTACGTAAGTACCGAATTCACGTATCCACCGAACTAGCAACACGTCACCCTATCAAGGTTTCCGTTTTGTCTTCTTCAGTGCGTCCTGTCTCAGTTCCCTTTTAGGAGAGATGCAACACACGAACAAAAGTGACAGTTAATTTCCTTTCCTCTGGAGGTCAAAGGCAGGAGAAGAGGAGTCCTTATTCTCATTATATGAAAAGAAGAAGAGGAAGCGGAAGAAATGATAATGATACTCTCAAGAAATTATAATGATGCTCTCACTACCTTCTCCACGAGCTTGTCTTAATGTGTGGTTTTCTCCACGAGCTTGTCTTAATGTGCGGTTTAATGACAAAAAATAACATATTAAGAGGATTAACGAAAATAAAGCAGCACTCACATGATGGACGTCATCATTATTTGATATAATTGGTGCTTCAACTCCTTACAATCTATGAGCATTAACACAGCTTCATTTTAATCTCCCCTCGTATGTAAGCTCAGAAACAACACACACACACACACACACACAACACACACACAGATATTAATATTGAAGGATTTTTATATCATTCTATAACCATTCATTGGCATATACATCAGAACAATGGCGGAACCCGAGGAACAGCACAATGAGAAAATTCCGTACGAATGAATAAGAGAAAACAAAACATCCGTATGAACGCCTCGTAATCGCCAGATTACACCAACATAATGCTTTAACATTTTTCATTTTTCAGAATTGTCTACACATACAAACATACACACACACATATATATATATATATATATATATATATATATATATATATATATATATATATATATATATATATATATATATAGTGTGTGTGTGTGTGTGTGTATAAAATACATGATGGTACACCTCAGGCACGTGTCTTAATGTCATGGGCAATCATGAACTCTCTCTCTCTCTCTCTCTCTCTCTCTCTCTCTCTCTCTCTCTCACACACACAAACACAAAACACACACACACACACACACACACACACACGCGCGCGCGCATTCTCCAACAAACCACTACCGGTTAGGACGAGACACC
>NC_089744.1:53849098-53884098 GCF_040412425.1 Macrobrachium rosenbergii
ATGCTTATTCCCTCAGCTAGGTTGTTACAATAGGGATGATCATTCCCTGCGCCTTTTCTTGCACTCTCCGGTGTACCAGATGGTCCATTGGGGAAACCATGTAAGGTCAACTAACAATCATTCTGGAGTAATCATTAGAAAGAAATCCGTACTTATCTCTCCTTTTGTGCAGAAACATAACATAATCCTATGTAGAAAACATGTAAAACTCCACGAACTATTATAATCAATTTCTTTTTCATAAACGATGTCACGTGTATAATTTCTTTGTTCTTTTTTTTTTTACAAACGATTTCACAGAGGTGTAAATACAGATAAACAGATAAGTAAATAAATATACAATAAAAATAAAACACGAACTCCTAACTTGGCAATCAGCTCGAGTAAAAATAAGCTATATTTTTTCATGTTTGACTGAATGATCTCCATAAAATAGAGTCAAAACAACAAGTACAACTTCGACGTAGCATTTCACAAAAAAGAGGAGAAAATAGGGACGTGAGACACTATACTGGTCGAAGCCCAAACTTCATGGGGCAATGAGCTCAATCACGCCATACGGTCGTTGTCCGAGAAAGATTGATAATAATTCCAACGCAGGGATGATGGCGATGAAGGTTTCATGCGGTATTCGTACCATAACGACCAGATGGTGTTTACATGTCGGTCAGTTTATCGATGGAAAGGTAAAGAAACGAGTCATGAGAAAGCATCGTATTTAGTTCTAAATGTGGATAAGAAAATTCTACATAAACTGCAATGAAGCGTAGCCTTTATAAATTACGAGCAAGATGAGGACAATGACAGCGACTCTACTTTGGTAATATGTTGATGTAGTGGCAAGACTGTAGTTAAATAACCAAAAATAAAATAAAGAATCTTGTAATGTATAGTCGATGTATATGACTAGACAAGATTTCAACCACGGTTTTCACAGCATACCGACAGCGTAATTCTTTGATGTATCATCACTCGTAAAAGTAAATACTGTATATTAGGCATAAATCTTTAGGCGCTAAAGGCGTTTTATAAAATAGAACAAGAAAATGGACCTCATTAAGCACACTATCCAACTGCAGAAGACACAACGTGAATATATTTCTTATTTATTTACGAGTAAAGCAATCTGCGGGCAATGACTCCAGTTTGACTGTTGTAAAATACTGAACAAAAAATAGCATTAAATTGCACTTTGTATATTGTAAACACGATGCAGTTGTGAAATGACTTAAAGAACGCCGTCACGTTTGATGGGACAGGTATATAATCTTTATATATACATATACAGTACATACCTACATATGTGTGTATATATACTTGTATATATATATATATATATATATATATATATATATATATATATATACACACATACATACACACACACGCAAACACATAAATAGCACGCATGCGCACAGGCGAGCACACACACACACACACACACACACACACACATATATATATATATATATATATATATATATATATATATATATATATATATATATATATATATATATATATATCTATGCACACACAAAAATCAAAAATCACAACCTCCTAACGTCTCGATTTCTTAACATTTTACGGATACATTTGTCAGTGGCTACATACATAGAAACTGCCATTCGTGGTAGGATTCTTTCACCGCTAGCCTCATCCAAACACGAGGGATGAAAGTATCTTGGTTCGAGCTTCGGGAGGGTAGTAATGATTTACAATCTCTACCCTTTCTTACACTACCGTTATTTTTGAAGATATAAGTACACTAGTAATGCATTAACATTCAAGGGAATGACCAAGAGTGATATGATGTAACTGAACCCATGCCACACAAAACGGCCTGTCAACGTGAACTTAATAATCACGCATGCACTACTTCACTCAGAGTGTAATGAATTCCGAGTAAAAGCAAATGAAGCCTTTCCACAAAGACTGACGAAGTAGTGCATGCATGCGTGATTATCGTGTAAGGAATTCCGAGTAAAAGCCAATGAAGCCTTTCCACAAAGACTGACGAAGCAGTGCATGTGTGATTGTTAGGTTCACGTTGACAGGTCGTTTTGTGTGGCATGGGTTCAGTTACATCACATCACTCTTGGCCATTCCCTTGAATGTTAATACATTACTAGTGTACTTATATCTTCAAAAATGACGGTAATGCACGAAAGGGTAGAGATTGTAAATCATTTCTACCCTCCCGAAGCTCGAACCAAGACACTTTCACCCTCGTGTTTGGATGAGGCCAGCGGTGAAAGAATCCTGCCACGAATGGCAGGATTCAGAGTGAGGTTAACGAATATATATCAATTTTACAGAGATCTTTCTTTTCCTTTTTGTTCATGACGCTCCTTTCTTACTGAACTGAACTCGGTTTTGGTGTAGACGCCTGTACAGCCAAAAAGCTGTGATTTTATTTTGCTTTTGATTTATTCTCCTCTAAGACTTATACCTATGTTCCTTTCTAAGGCTACTTTTGTTGCTATTCAGGTATAAATGTTAAACGTTTCGGGTATGTAACTCACACAAGTTACATACCCGACCGCTTGCACATGTGCTCAATCATAACGTACACGTGGTTAGATCGGTAGCATCCTAACCCACCCAGGATCAAATCCTAGGCGAGGGAGTGACACTGGCAATCTTCTTTAAAAATATTCATTGCGCCTTTGTTTACGAGGCAGTGAATTTGACATATGGAGTCAGTCGACTATGGTGGGTTGCAATTAAAGTGAAAGATGCTAGGAACCTCATCCAAATAGTCTTGTAGAGAACCCCAATGCTAACACCAACTGGCATCAGGGCCACCACATATTTCTGCTAAGTTGTACAGAAAATTATGCTCCTGGTAGTTGGTCAACCATGGTAGGTTGCAATCTGAATAGAAAGGGGCATGGGGTTAGGAACTCTATCCAAAAAATGACTTAGCGGTAACTTAAAATTCTCGAGTCATCCCTTTTCTGGAAAAAGATAAACAAACACACACACATATATATGTATACCATCTGGAATGTTTCATCATTTTGAAAATGCAAAATACACGTCATACATTTACACATACATACATACAGAGAGAGAGAGAGAGAGAGAGAGAGAGAGAGAGAGAGAGAGAGAGAGAGATATGGGGGCGATGACTGTGGAATGATTCAACTCGCCCGTGTGCGATATTTTCATGCAGACCCTCTTACCAAGTGGATTAGATCATTATTTGAAAAGTGCTAACTTTGGATTTCAATTGCTGTGTCAAATCGAATATGAATTACGTCATGCATTAGGAACTTGAATCTGAGCAGCAACATCACACCGTGATTCAACAGGAAACAGATACAGAAACTGGTATCATTCCTTTGTTTGATAATTCACTTGCATGGGACGAAGACGCCGTGAGCGCAAATAATAGAGCACGAGAACTCTGCTGGGTTATGATAAAAGGAAGGACTGAGCAGAAAACATCTTACCACGTGTACAACAAGGATGTGATGTCGTATGCAGAACTATTAATGGACGGCACACTGTTATGCGACCAGGCTTAATGCTAGTGTTTCATGCAAAGTCTCTGCTTTCATACTGAAAATCAATCACTCCCAGAGCCACTGATCTGGCTGCAGTTTGGTCATATTGAGGTTGAAATTCAGAACACCGTCACGTAAGACGTGTATATGGCATTTGTGTCTTATTCAATGCTTCAAATGTCCATTAACGGCTGCTCTGTTTCTTGGTGCCTCAGTGCCAAGGAAAAATACGATATATACTTTTTTTCTTAAATTGTTCTCATTCCTCCTGAGAGTTTTGATATCGTTCCGATACTAAAATACACATATATTGAAGATGGTTTTTGCAGTTCGCAATCATTATCACACAAGGATGAAAATGCCAAAACGCGACCTGTTCACTTTGGAACTCCAGATAAAATCTGCTTATGCATGTACGGAAGCAAATTGAAAACATAAACTAATATAAACCACCTTCCAACGACCCATTTTAAGCAATGTTCACAGACTAATAACCAAAACCTTTGAAAGAAAACAGACTAAATGAGTTACTGATCTACGAGGACCGAAGAGACGAAGACAGTTGAGTGTACCAATAGGCAATGAAAATTTTATTACTAGAAAAACAAAAAATGTTTTTGTTACGTAGCAAGGTCTAAACATTGAATATTTCTTAGTGTGGTACGGTCCTAGTTTTCCTCTGAAAGTAAATATTTATATTGTATCCTGTAAGATTTAAAACAAGAGTGAAAAGCAGCGGAGGGAAACGCTGGGAATAAAAGATGCAAAGTAATAGGTAAATACGAAATGCATTTCCAACCATGTATATTCAGTACTGAAGATATCGCCACTCTTCGAAGAAAACTGCTGTATCTATAAATATTAAGTACAGGAGAGGAAAAGCCAAGGATTACAAGAGCATTTTTAACAGAAGAGGTGGCAAACGGTTGCGGCCTAACTCAGCATTAAGTGCTCCAGGATTACGGGCACCAAAATAGCAGTCCCTTCCGATGAAAATCAAGGAGATAGTCTCGTGTGATAGCCTGTCTGGAACTCTCAAAATACTGCAGCTGGCTTTGCGGGAAACAGCAGGGGTTGCCGGGAGACGAAGGTAGAAATCACTAAAATGACAGTTTTAAGTAAGTCCAAGATCACAGAAATGAAAATGTTAAGAATGCCCATGATAGATCAAAAGTATGTAGAAGAATTAAAAGTTTTTCGGATGTTAAATATACGACTCTACCATCTACTGAAATGTAATACGAAAAAAAATTACTTTCGAGTAATGAAATGAAAATGTACGAAAAAAATAATAAAAGTGATCAAGCAAATGGAACAAGGCTGTCAAAAAATATATATATATATGTAATAAACGAAAATTTTTATTTCTATGCCAATGCAGGAAGGAAGAATGTCACAACTTAGAAATGACAGTCTTCCATGCACAGTTCTTCTAAACCAAATGAATAAATCAGTTAGAAAAGATTTTGTCAACGGCAATAACACCCCTTTATGTCCTTGATGAACAACTCATTTATTTAAATCTTTAATACAAAAAACAAAAACTAGAGAATTTCTAGGGATTAGAAAAGGAATCCAAATTTCTGTCAATATTCGTCAGATTGGTATGAAGACTAACAAAAATTGCTGGACAAGAGCTATGTTCAACTGCTACACCGTAAGGAACAAATCTTGTCATACAAATTATATTAAACTTGAGAACATGAATGTTTCTTCTCTTCAGCTCCTCGGTTTAAAAAAAGTTTCATATGGCTTGCCTTACCAGCCAAAGCGCAAAAATATACTACCTTATCAAAACACATACAAACGCAAATAATATTTCTGAGGAAACGTAAACAGAGGAAAGTGAAAGGAAAACAATTAACCAAAAAAATTAATTGAGAATGTACTTTTCACTCCTATACTTCACGGTAACAGTGAGCTTACTTAACTTCATGAAAATAATAGAAATGACGGTTTTGCAGGAGGTCCATAATTTTCCACAGCAGAGGCTCTTCCAACCCAAAACTCAAATAAAACAGGGAAAAGAAAACAAAGACAAGACAAAAAGCGGGCGGTGGGCCCCTATACCCACGAAGGAATCGATAAGTCTTTTAGCCTATTGAAGGAGGAAGAGTTATCGAAGGAAAGAGAAAAGCAGGAAGAGTTCAGAATCACGTCAACAGAGGGGAAACATTCAATAAACCGTATAATCTAACGATTACTCAGTTCCACAAAGTGAATGTGAGAAGTGTCCTGACTAGTGAACTAGACTGCCTATGAGGAGCGAACTCTCCTAATGCTAAGTTCACACATTCATGTATCAAGGCACGCATGGCCACGCTCGGCCAAAAATTGTGAAACGTGACCATACTGGAGGTGAATAAGCCCCGCCCAACTAGATACGCAACATGGGCTGATGCGCGTAAGGCAAGTGTATTACAGTGCGCCGCAAATATACGCGCTGCGTAAGCATGACATGACTTTTACCGGAAGCAGCCTGACAAGCGGCGGCACAGCCAAAAGTAGTGCGTGGCAGAGCACGTAACACCAACGTATGTAAACTGTATGAGTAACGTTGTGCGTTACTCGGCACCTGTCTTGCTAGTTGCTTAGTAAACACTGCAGCATCAACACATACTCCCATCCTGCTGAATCAACATAGAGGACATTGCTGAAATTCGTGAACTTATAGCTAGAGCAAGTACGGATAGAAGAGACACGTTGCCGTTCATCGTCGAATGTGTACACACCATGTTATTGCTGGAGATTGCAATGGCTGCTGCAAATCACACAGTGAAGAAAAAGAGGCGGCCAAGGAGGGTGTGGGCGTGGCCATACCTGCAAAAAAGAATGGAGCATGGTTACAATGACAACCTGATGGAGGAGTTGTCAACCGAAACCCCAGACCTGTACAAAAATTTTACACGGATTGACAGGCTCTTCAATGAAATTGTTGAACGAGTCACACCCTACATTCAGAAGAAAGTGACATTCTGGAGGAAACCCATTGAGCCAGGCCTACGTGTTGCTATCACCCTATGTTTCCTTGCTAAGGGTGACTCGTACAAGAGTCTGCAATAATCATTCCGGGTAGCCCACAACACCATTTGCTACATCGTACCAGAGACCTGCAGGGCCATTGTTGCTGCCTTTGGGGATGAGGAACTGCAGGTGCCACAAACACCTGAAGCTTGATAGGAGCTTGCACAGGGTTTTGAGGAACGGTGGAACTTCCCCCATGTAATTGGAGCTATAGATGGCAAACATATTAGGCTCCGTAACCCTTCCCGAGGCAGTATGCATTATTTCAGCTACAAAAAGTTCTACTCCATGGTACTACTTGCAGTTGCTGATGCTTCATACAAGTTCCTATATGTCGACGTGGGTGCCACTGGGTCAGAGTCAGAGGGTCGTGTATTTGCCCAGACCCGACTGGGTGAAATCCTGTTGCAACACGAAGCAAATCTTCCCCAACCTGAGGCCCTGCCAGGTCAACCTAATGGAACGCCTTTGGACTATTTCCTAGTTGGTGATGATGCCGTCCCTCTGAGGAATTACCTTATGAAGCCCTACCCCAAAAGAGGCCTAACCAAGGAGGAACGGATTTACAACTACAGGTTAAGTAGGGCACGCAGGACAGTGGAGAACGCCTTTGGGATTCTGGCAAACAGATTCCCAATATTCCACACGCCAATATGCCTAAAGCCTGACCATGTAGAGGCATTAGTGATGTCCACATGTGTTCTGCATAATATTATAATAAGAAAAAACGCACGCAGACAAGGAGATCAGGAACACCCTGTCATACATGCCGTCATACCTGGTAGCTGGAGGAGTGACACGTCCTTAGGAGAACCCCTTCCAACCATGATTGGCAACACTGCTACCAGGGATGCAAAGCAACAACGGAACATGCTGAAAGAATATTTTTCATCGGCTGAAGGCTCAGTGCATTGGCAGGAGAACATGATTTAGTTACTTTCCTGTACACTTTATTGTTGTATTTCCTTAAATGTCTGTTCATGCATTTATTTTGGACTTATTTAAAACTCAGTAACGTATACTAAATAGTCTTTTCAGGTTCATTTTGCCCTCTTTATTTGTGTACTTATATTTGCACGAGTTAATTTAATAAAAGATATTGTTCAGCTCCATGATATATTATTCTCATCAATACTTAGTAACTGGACATGAAAAATATATATTGATAGATTACTGCTGTTCGCCCTCGATGTAGTTAAGGAAAAGTCCAATTGACCAGACATGATATTGCAAATATATTATTGATTTGGCGCTGCGTGCGTGCCCGAACGTTATTCTTTATCTTAAAACAGAAAATTCCTATTGATTTAATATCACGGTAAGTCGATTCACATTGAAAATATTTCACATTTTCTTTGTTTTCTTCCTTCAGCCAAACATATACAGTCTAGATTAACTTCAACCCCATTACAGTAAAAAAATTTACATCAAACAACCATACAAAAATTTCTCAAATATTCTTTGTTAAGGTTTAACAATTTGTGCTAATTAACTTGTCTTTGAGGTTAACATGTGTTGTAGTTATCTTTTTGCAGGGGCCGTAAAAATTACCTTTGTAATAATTAATTAACATTGATTCTATTCTTATATGATAATTCTATCTTTCTGAAATTCTATCTTTTGAAAGTATCTTCTCTCCAATATTTGTGACATTGTATATGACTTGCTTATTTTTTTGTGACTGTTGCAATTTTGTTTATGTTCCCATATGTTACATATAGTATTTTGGACTTAGTTAAAATTCAGTAATGTATACTTAGATAGTCTTTTCAGGCTCATTTTGTCCTCTTTGTTTGAGTACTTGTATTTGAGCTAGTTAATTTAATAAAAGAAATTGTTCAAATCCATGATATATTATTCTCATCAATACTTAGTAACTGGAAAGAGGATAGAGCCAGACATGATATTGAAAATATATATGTATTTAATATCAAAAACAAACATACACAAAGTATAAGAAAAATATACAACCATTCATACAAAAAAACATTACACAACCATACAATAGATATAAGTACTATACACATCCACACATACATAACAATAAACTTAAAATTAAGTCTGAAAATTGTTCAGAACGTCGTGTCTATCGACAGGTTGCTGAGGTTCTTCGGGGTGGACGTCACTGAGGGCCCTAGCAGCTGCGTCTGTAGAACCGCCAGCTGTTGCGCTGTCAGGTGTACACTTGAATGTGCAGGGTGGGCCAGACCCATGTTGGCTTGCAGGCTGGTTTACAGGCACTGCAGGTGCCAGAGTGTCCCCTGTCACCCCTGACAGGGTGTGGTGCACCAGGCTCCACGGCGGCCTTGTGACGCCCTCTTTGGAGGCACACATGTAGCAATGAATGGCTGAGAGGAGTCCAATCTTGAGAGTCACCCTCAGTTGGGGTGACACCTCCTTGCAGTCGTCCTCCACCTCTTCAAAGAATTTGCACCAGCAGAGGGCGCTAGGGTCACAAGGAGGTGGCTGGATGGAGGCCATCATATCCTCCCGGAGGGCCTGTGCCTTGGTGATGGCAGCGTCTGACAGGTCCGTAACCTGGGATTTCCTGGTCTGGGGGCCTGAGTCATCAACCGGAGACACAGAAGGAGTTATTGTAGGAGCACACACAGCAGCAGACAGGTCAGGAGCTTCGGCAGGGAGGGCGGCAGCAGCATGAGCAGACTGTAAAAACAGGAGGAATATATGAGAAAATGGAATAAAATGTGCCGTGAATGAATGGAAACTATGTAATTACGATATAATCAGTAATAATTAAGCATGGAAACACAATCAAATAAGACATACCATCGGAAGTCCCAACATCTTTGGCTTCCTTTGATGCACAATGTGGGACTTCAGGAAGTGGAAAATGTTCAAGATCCACTTCTCCCGTTCCGTCAGCCATCTGCCTTTCCCTTGGCCACTCTTCTCTGCCGTGAGCTGCCCAAAACAACTCCTGTGGGATGTAAACCACATCCTCAGCTCACGGCCACTCACGGGAGGAACAAGTGACTGGCCCTTCTCCTCAAATGCCCTCCAGACCTTCGCCTTGTCTTTGTAGGCGGTGAGGCCCTTGTTGTAGATAAACTTGGCCTCGTGCTCCAGCCACTCGCCAACAAGCCTCTCGTTCTCTTCCGAGAGGATGACTGAGGGGTTCTTCTTTCGGCCCTGACCTGTAGGGCAGGCTCCTTCAGGAGTGCCATCAACGTCGTTGTTGACATCTCCATCATTCTCGGTGTCCTCAGTGGTGGTGGCGGGGTCACTCTCATACACAAGGGCAAGCTCCTCCTCCTCTAGTTTGCTCTCTGTCGCGAGCTCATCGCCCTCAAGGTGCAACACCACTGCATCGCTGCTGCCTGAAGGGGCACCACCAGCTACTGTGCGCGCCTTGGTGTAGGGGGTTATCTCCAGCTATCAGAGCTCCTGGAGTTCCCAGGGCCATCCATCTTCCTTGTTCTCTTCAACAAAGCTCCTTTAGGCATCTTGACTTGAAAGCAGTGGACGACGATGTAGGTGCTGACGGAGAGAGCAGTACCAGGATGCTGTACAGGAAAGCAATGACCCGCAAGTGCGCCACCTGCCCCTTTTATCCCAGGTCAAAGCGCTGCCAAATCTTCGCGGATGTGAGTGGTTCAGCAGGGTTGCCGTGTCTACTCCCATGCGGTAAGGATACCCATGCGATGCAGGGCAGGAACCCTGGAGCGGCATGGGACCACAGGTAAGGTCTTAGCGGCCACACGGTTACCCCGCGCTTGGCGCCACGCTATGCGGGTTGGGCCATGCTACCTGACAGTTGACCGGGACACCCAAGCAGGGTTTTGAGCAGGTCGAAAGGTTCGTGGCCTGCGGCGTATGACCGGGTGGTCCGTAACGTTCGCACCGCATGCTGGCACACTTACATAGCACTTATGGTACATTTACGTAGTATTTACGTTGTGTTTGCGTACTTACCAATTTCTCCCCGTCCGTGGGCATGTGGGCCTTGATACGTGAATGTGTGAAACTAGCATAAAACTCAACAGAATCAGTGACCGAAATATTACCCAGAGAGAGAGAGAGAGAGAGAGAGAGAGAAGCCACTTTGCTACAGAAAAGATGATCATCTGATGGGGAGAGAGTGAGATCACCGATCATACGAACTAAGCAATGCTCTATACAGGGACATAAACACAAAGTCCAACATCAATCTTTGTGACCTGAGATGAGTGAAAAATTTAACAGTGCCTAAAGAATACACACAGTCCTTCAGGCTCAGATGTAGTTATCCGAAAAACAAGATCTCTCAAAGATAGGTTAGGACCAATACAGACAAACCTTCATATTGCTGTGAATCACACAACTGTAATGTTAGGAAATATCGTAAATAACGAAAGAATTGCAGCGATATTATGCCTAAAATTTAATATATATATATATATATATATATATATATATATATATATATATATATATATATATATATATATATATATATATATAATATATATTTTACGAACTGAATGCTATACTGGAATTTAACTATACTGGCGATAAATGATGTGAAAACACCGTCGACTTATATTCAAAGACTGGAAGACTTAAGAAACGTGTGAGGGAGGAATGGCAAAATCAGTGGCGAGAAAGAATACAAAGCCATTAAAAACGATATAAGGAAAGGAAATAACTATACAGAAAACACAAGCCGGAGAGAAAACATTCCCACATGATGTCTTTTAATTAAGTCATGGTCAGAGGTAGAACACACTCTCACAAAAATTTGAAAGGACAAGAATTCGCATTTAATCAAGTGTGCAATACACCCATTCTACTTTCAAGTTTTGAAAACCTGTCCTTTTTCACTGGTTGGGAAAATTAAGGAGACTTCCATATATACTATAATATATATATATATATATATATATATATATATATATATATATATATATATATGTGTGTGTGTGTGTGTGTGTGTGTATGTATAATCTTCCATTCAAAAATCATTTGCATTTGCATATTCGTTGTAGATATTCCTATTCTTGCAACATGAGAGACGCTCGTGAACTAATAATAATAATAATAATAATAATAATAATAATAATAATAATAATAATAATAATAATAATAACCTCTTATTACGACCAGACCCACACACTTTTTTGTGACAAGTAACCTCTACAAAACCCTAAGCCCTAAGCCCAGTGCGCATCAAATACTCCCTTCCGTTTTTCTGCTAATCATTATGATTCTTTCTCTCCTTTTGTTCACATTCTCTTTTATTTCTTTCGCATTCCTCCTTCTTCCCTGGCACTGACCACTGACTGTTGTTTCTTGTGTAACAATGCTGAAGTTGCCATGACTTGCAAGGAATGCCAGCCGAACACAGCGTCCTTCCAAGAATGCACAAAGAGAGAGAGAGAGAGAGAGAGAGAGAGAGAGAGAGAGAGAGAGAGAGAGAGAGAGAGAAACAAAATATAATCAAATTGATCATCTCTCTCTCTCTCTCTCTCTCTCTCTCTCTCTCTCTCTCTCTCTCTATATATATATATATATATATATATATATATATATATATATATATATATATATATATATATATATATATGAATTTTTATCACATCACCGTGATTCATATACAAGCATTAAGCTACAAACGTCCTTTAATATCCAATTCGCTCTACCTCGAAAATAATATATTTTCATACATGTTACCGAAGGGGATTTTTTTAGTTGATAATAAGTTCGTCGACCCGTGGGCTCGAACCAACGAAAGACAAGAGCTCAGGACTACAGTGACGCCTTTACCCACACGGCCAACAAGTGAGGTATAAGTTGATACTGACCCTCACCTACAAATCACCGTCTAACTCAGGTATTTGTATTTAGAATCGATATCAACCCACCTCTGCCATGCTGACCATGCAGTACGTTTGTCGCACGTAGCCATATTATGAATGAATTTTTATCACATCACCATGGTTCATATACAAGCATTAAGCTACAAACATCCTTTAATATCCAATTCGCTCTACCTCGGAAATAATGCTTGTATATGAATCACGCTGATGTGATAAAAATTCATTCATGATATGGCTACGTGCGACAAATGCACTACATGGTCAGCATGGCAGAGGTGGGTTGATATCGATTCTAAATATAATACCTGAGTTCGACAGTGATTTGTAGGTGAGGGTCAGTATCAACTTATACATCACTTGTTGGCCGTGTGGGTAAAGGCGTCACTGTAGTCCTGAGTTCTTGTCTTTCGTTGGTTCGAGCCCATGGGACGATGAACTTATTATCAACTAAAAAATTCCCCTTCGGTAACATATATGAAAATATATTATTTCGAGGTAGAGCGAATTGATATTAAAGGACGTTTGTAGCTTAATTATATTATATATATATATATATATATATATATATATATATATGTATATATATATATATATATATATATATATATATATATATATATATATATATATATATATATATATATATATATAATATATAAATATTATATCTCACAAGAAGCCACCATAAAAACACTGTTTTATTGTTTTATCCTTGACCAGGCATTTGCTTTGCGCAGGTTGAAGGTAGGGAAAAGAGGGATTAAGGCCCCTCCCTAAAGAAGCTTAGCATCCTTAAGCTACTTTACAACTTTCTCTTTAAGGGTAGAGTGTACTGTGTGGGATTCTTTTGCACGTACCCTGTCGAGAAGCGACCAGATGTTCAGCACACCTGGACACATGACTCATGAAAGATGACTCCTGCACCATCCCTCGGCTGATGTCTTAAATAGGGATAGACGAAGGAGACGAGTCAGACACTCAAGGGACATCATGAAGTCGTGAGGCAAATTGCCATAAGACACGCGCGGGACCGCTATACTGGAGGAGTGATTGACGCCCAATCTTCGTACAGGAACACACATCTCAGTCATATTTTGCCTAGTGATCCACGGACCCCATCTTTGCCATTCTTCGCTGGAGACCCCTTCCTCTACACGGTAAAGTGCTTGTTAAAGAGTCCCTATCAGTCACGAGTTGCCCTTCAGGTGTTCCTTTTAAGGGCCAGGAATTCCCACTTTTCCTTTGCCTCGTGATACCAGTGTTATTCAAATGTCTGTGTTTTAAGTGATTGCCTATCTTTGCTCATTCGATACCTTGTGGCGCCCTCAGTGCGACCCCAAATTCCTGAGTATTTCTCCCCCATTTACTGGCTTGTAATACCTGAACCTCTCATTTCAGAGGGACCAATTTGCAGAGGAATATTCTTGGATTGTGCCTTGTGAAAACCTCACTGACGGATTCCAAGTTCGAGTTCATCAGTAGAAATATCCCTCCAGGCCCCCGCAAGCCTGAATGCCACATTCTTTCATCTTCTGATATTCTTTTTGTGTAAATATATGCAATTTTAATTTAACTCTGTGTTTAAATACACATTCCTTGTGAGTACAGCCCTAAGCTCATATGAAAATCCCCCTTTTTCTTGTTTTTTATGATTACCTGGACCTACGAAGTTAGATAACAAGGCTAACGTAATGGTAAGTGTTGATACCTGGCTCATGGTGACCATTTCCCCAGGTAAAATTATAAAAATGGCGACCTTTAGCCTTAGATCTCGTTATTAGTAGGCTGCAATCCCACCAATTTTTTTTATTTGCAACTTGCCGTATCAGCAATTAGTGAAGCCAGCTGGGTGCGAGACAAGGATGAACCTTTGTGTAAAATCCAAGTGCACAAGCCAAGGAATTCCACAAGAGTATGATGTGTTTATTTTAGGATAGGAAATAAAACCGTGACTGATCCTAGGAAATAGGGAACATTTGGGAATGCATGATTCCAATTCGCCGAGGAGAGAATTAATAATCAAATCAAAAGTCTTGATAGCCTTTGCATGTGGCTTGCATGATTTCACATTAGGCTAGGTAGGGAAGACTAAGCATTGCGAAATTTTAAAAGAAAAGGAAATAGTGCACATATTTCCTCTTTGTATTAATCAAACAATTTCGTTGTCGTGAAATAGTTAGGCACATGTTTCAATCCCCCACGTGGGACCGATCAGTTTGCATTGCTGATATTTAGGAAACTTAACCTCTCTCTCTCTCTTTCTCTCTCTCTCTCTCTCTTTCTCTCTTTCTCTCTCATGTTAGTTGAGATTAGAATTCAAAAGGGAAAAAAATAGGAACAAGTTGCGAGGAAAGCGTAAAATTTGGTTACTTTCCATTTAGTTGGAGAATACTCAAACTCTGTGATAAGATTTCCTGTACATCTTATTATTAGCATTTTCCCGTTACACGTTATTCTGTGTTATGTAGGCCACACCAACCAATTTGTTTACAAACCCAGCCAATTTTCCCATGCAGTCAGTGAACCCGTAGCCTAGACACCGAGTCTAAAAATATCTTGACCTTCAGACGCCTACACCCTCCCTCCTCACCGCCCCCACCCCGCATGCGTCCTATCCATTCCCACTAAATTTGTTTTGTTAATTTGTTTATGATCGAGTTTGTCTCAGTTTTGTTCTCTTATTTACTGTATTTGGGGGGTTATCATTATTAGCATCCCAACGCTCATTGATTCTCGAACCTAACTGTATCGAGACTCCTCTAACAGGGAATTTTATTCGAGAAATTAAAATCCCAACCAGTTCTCGCTACAGCCGGCTCAGTCTGTACCAGGATCCCTAAAACCCTACATCCTACAAGATGAACCTAAAAAAACCCAACCAATTCTCGCTACAGCCAGCTTAGTCCGTGCGAGGATCCCCAAAACCCTACGTCCTACGAGACGAACCCTAAAACTCCATTCAGGCCAGGGCACATGCTCTCCGAACCCTAAAGTCCATTCAGGCCAGGGCTAAGTGCCCTCAGAACCCTAAAAATCCATTCGGGCCAGGGCCAACGCCCTCTGAACCCTAAAAATCCATTCGGGCCAGGGCCAATACCCTCCGAAACCTAAAACCCCATTCATTCGGGCCAGAGCCAACGCGCCCTCCAAATTCCAGAAGCTCCATCCAGTTTGTTCAGTGAGAACGACCTGCAAAAGTCGTGCATTTGATTCACCCCGGACGACTCCTTCTTATAGATTTTTTTGGGGGGGGGGTTTTATTTCATTTGTGTGTCCCTTTTAGTCCCCATCGCCCTCAAAATGTCTACCAGAACCCAACTAATCGAGGACTTCAAATTTTTTATGTCCGATGGGAAAGGATTGGGTCCAAGAGAAACTTGATGAGGTAAAGGCAGAGCAAGAGGCAGAAAGAATCGCCAGAGAGAAAAAGAAAATGAGGCAGAACGAATCGCCAGAGAAGAACGAGAGGAGGCAGAAAGACAAAAAAAGAAGGCAGAGAGACGAGAAAAGGAGGCAGAAAGAATTGCCAGAGAAAAACTGGAGAGGAGGCAGAAAGACAAGAAAAGGAGGCAGAGAGACAAGAAAGAGAGGCAGAAAGAATCGCCAGAGGAAGACGAGAGGCAGCAGAAAGACAAGAGAGAGAGAAAGGCAGCGGGCCCATGAGCTTCAGATTGCCCAGACTGGTACTTCCAACACCCCTCCCACCTCGGGCATGAGCGCCCTCAGCCAGGCCCATGCCTTCATGCCAAAATGGACCGAGGCCGAACCTGAGGTGTGGCTCGACAGGGCAGAGAAAGTCCTGGGCTGCTACACCTTCTCTCCTGCCAAAGTCTCCCTCCTTATTAACCAAGTTCCTCGGGGGGGGGGGAGGCCCTGATCGCCTTCCAGGCCCTCCCTAGGGAGGATCAAGGAAACTGGGACGCCGTATGCCAAGCCATCACCAAGGCGTACGAAATCACCCCTGAATGCTGGAGAGGGCATATAAAGGAAGCAAGCCAGACCTGGACCGACTGGGCATATCAATCCGAGTGAGCCCTTGTGAAATGGCTAGAATCCCTGGGGGTCTCCTCCGCCCAGGAGATTCTCGAACAATTTAAACTAAAGCACTTCTTGCTCTACACGCCTCCTGCCCTAGCCACTCATATAGGCAAAAGGGCAACCACGACACTGGCTGAGTGCTGTCGCCTCGCCAACACCTGGGACACCCATCACGCCCAGAACAGTTCCATGGGGCGGAAAATCTATCCCCCCTCCTTCATTGCCGGCGTCCTTCTGCCGAAGAATGGGCACTTGCAGAAACCCAGTGTGTGTGGATTCTGTAGGAAAGTCGGGCATTCCACTGAGCAATGCCAAAACAAGTAAACAGCACCTCATAGATCCTCTCCCGGAAAACGATCAAATAACTTGCCTGCACCTCCACAGGGGCAGTGTGAAAAGATTTTAGCCAAAGCAATTGCACGGCATGCAAGGTTTATGGCCACTCTCCCTCATGGGCGAAATGCCGTAAAACAATAAATCAAATACTCCTGCCGTTGCCTTGGCAGTCACAAATTCCAGGGCCTTAGGCCCTCCCGCTGAAGGTTCCATATATGTGCCCCTTCCCCAGTGCAGCTACCCCGCACGCCGAGTCAAGGCATTCGATGATTCTGGCACGCAAATCTCCCTCATCTGAAGGGACAGAGTTCCCTATGGAGCTGTCATTAACAGACGAAAATTTGTCACAATCAAGGGAACAAATCAATTTAAAATGATATTCCCTATGATTCATTTGAGAGTCACAAGACCTCGCCAATCTAAAATTTGCAATCTTGCAGTAGCAAGCTATATTCCTGGAAACTATGATGTCCTCCTGAGACAGGACTTTCAGTCCCCACCTAAGTCACAACAATCCAGGGGTCCAAATTCCCCAACTCATTCCTCAGGCAAGAGTAATCCTCCATCGCCTTTCCCCCAGTCAATACCGGCGCCCCCTGGGTACCATAAAGACGTAAAGTTTCTACCAGTGCCACCTGACTATGATATACAGTGGCCCCCTCGATCGATTCCTGATCCCATTCCAGTGCCCAGCCCTGACCCAGTGCCAGTGACAGGGCCCCAATCAGATCTCCCTCCAGGAGGTTCAAACCCAAATTCCAATTCCCTGCCAGTGCCACTTGCATGCACTGAGCAGTGCCAAGCTCCATCCGTCCAGAACGGCGAGTAATCTCTAAAACCCATACCAGTGCCAGTGCCAATGCCAGCACCAAAGCATGCCCCCGATCTCTATTCAAGGGATCCAACTCAGGACCCCATCTCTTTTCCCGGCCTGGACCTGCTACCAGCGTCGGTAAGAGACGGTTCCTCCCAACCACAGCGGAAGTTCACCTAAAGGTGCGGCCTCGCAACCTATGCCTGAGCTGGTCATTACTACCTCCGAGCCTCTCATGCAACCCCCAACCGCCTCCTCTCTGTCCCAGTCCGTCACAGATACAATTGCGAGTCAGGATTCTGCCATCTCTCACTTGGCCGATGAACTCCAAGAGCTGCGACGGGTCATGGTAGAACTAGCAAAGAAGGTCTCTGGGTCAGCGGTCAAGGAAGCCAATGCAGGTGGCACTCACATACCGCCTCCGGGCTCGGGTCCCCCGATTCCCCAGCCGAGGAAAATCATCGAAGTAGGAGAGGTCTGTGGAGGAAAATACCACGGGCGTGGAAAATTCCAGGTAGTTTAAAGAGAGTTCCCAAGCTCTCCTGGCACCTGTGCCAACCTGGCACAGTGTCACCATTTCATCCTACAAAGATCTTGGCACCTCTATCCAGAGGAGAATGTCAAGGTCCTCCACTATCCTTTTCATTCCCTTTTGTAATGCTCTTCCTTATTCTTTCCTATAACATTTCCTTTCTCCCTGTGATTACTACTTACTTTTGTTTTACACATGGGAACACCCAACATGCCCACACAAGCTCATGCCTTGCCTAGGCCCCCATTTTGCTTAATCACCTCTATATATGCAGAGTGCCATTGATAGTTAGGCCACCTGCATAAGTTTTACGACTCCCCTTTATTGCCTTAAATACGATATGCCATGAGCACAGATGCTGGCAACTGATCCTTCCAGAGGGGTCGTGCCCTCTGGCTACCTCCCTCAAGAAGCTTAGCATCCTTAAGCTACTTTACAACTTTCTCTTTTGGGGCAGAGTGTACTGTGTGGGATTCTTTTGCAGGTACCCCATCGAGAAGCGACCAGATGTTCAGCACACCTGGACACATGACTCATGAAAGATGACTCCTGCACCGTCCCTCGGCTGATGCCTTAAATAGGGACAGACGAGTCAGACACTCGAGGGACGTCATGAAGCCGTGAGGCAGATTGCCATGAGACGCACGCGGGACCGCTATACTGGAGGAGTGATTGGCGCCCAATCTTCGTTACAGGAACACACATCTCAGTCATATTTTGCCTAGTGATCCACGGACCCCATCTTCGCCATTCTTCGCTGGAGACTCCTTCCTCTACACAGTAAAGTGCTTGTTGAAGAGTCCCTATCAGTCACGAATTGCCCTTCTGGTGTTCCTTTTAAGGGCCAGGAATTCCCACTTTTCCTTTGCCTCGAGATACCAGTGTTATTCAAATGTCTGTGTTTTAAGTGACTGCCTATCTTTGCTCATTCGAGGCCTTGTGGTGCCCTCAGCGCGGCCCCAAATTCCTGAGCATTTCTCCCCCATTTACTGGCTTGTAATACCTGAACCTCTCATTTCAGAGGGACCAATTTGCAGTGGAATATCCTTGGATTGTGCCTTGTGAAAACGCCACTGACGGATTCCAAGTTCGAGTTCATCAGTAGAAATATTCCTTCAGGCCTCGCAAGCCTGAATGCCACATTCTTTCATCTTCTGATGTTCTTTTTGTGTTTACGTACACATTCCTTGTGAGCAGAGCCCTAAGCTCATATGAAAATCTCCCTTTTTCTTGTTTTTTTATGATTATCTGGGCCCACGAAGTTAGATAACAAGGCTAACGAAACGGTAAGTGTTTATACCTGGTTCACAGTGACCATTTCCCCAGGTAAAATCATATATATATATATATATATATATATATATATATATATATATATATATATATATATATATATATATATATATATATGATAAACCTACACAAAAACTTACTATTCTCCAACTCCAATTTAACGTTATAGTCTAATAATGCACTCTCATTAACGTCTTTTCAACTGTATCGATATTATCAATTACCAAGTAAATTTAACCAAGTCAATATTTAAGAAGTTCCCATTTGTAGTACCAAATTAATGAAAAAATAAATTAAAACATTATTATCGGCAATTTGCAGGATAAAGAAATAAAATGAATAATATATAGGTTAGGGAAAACTACATAGAAACCATCCTAAAAAAACTCCTGGTTTACGATAAGCTACAAACCGGACCGACAATTAACGACTCGGAACGACCGATGAATCACGCGTAGGGCATTTTATGGTGTTCCGCTGTACTCACTTGTTTTTTCCAAGTTTACTTTCTTATCGTGGTTTTTCTCGTTTCTGTTAAGCAAACCACATTTCTACTCATCATTCTAATTTTCGAAAAACTGATGAAAACACTTCAGGGGCCATGATAAGAAAAAAAAAAAAAATATATATATATATATATATATATATATATATATATATATATATATATATATATATATATATATATATATATATATATATATATATATATATATATATATATATATATATATATATATATATATATATATATATATATATATATATATATATATATATATATATATATATATATATATATATATATATGTATATATGTATGTATGTATCCCAAAAATAGTATAAGCTAAACCTGACAAGATGATAAAAATAAAAGAAAATCACGTAACAAGAATTAGAAAATGTAAAAGTCACAACATCAAAACAAGAACGAATCTAACCTGATTCGCAGAAGTAACAGACCTTTCCTATAACATTCGTGACCATCCACTAACCATTCGAAAACCGAGGAAGGGAAAGAAAAAACACAGTCACACTCTTCAAAATAATGGTCATCACAAAGACCGTCTGTCTTTCTTGGTTAAGGTCCAAAATATTAATGATGAGAGAGAGAGAGAGAGAGAGAGAGAGAGAGAGAGAGAGAGAGAGAGAGAGAGAGCTACGGTTACTTTGTAGTGAATATGGTAATACAATATTCTTTAAATAACATACCGTAGCTATCATGCATAGTACCTGAAAGAGCTACATAATGTTTACCTAAAGTCAAAATATGTCATTTATCATAAACAGTCAGCATGACAAATTTAAAGATTTAACATCTCGGTTACCAAATGACAACAAGAGAGAGAGAAGAGAGAGAGAGAGAGAGAGAGAGAGAGAGAGAGATTACAAAACGAGTCTTGTTCATGTGAACCTTTTAAAGTTCTCGGAAAGACTGACTGCAATTTTAATGCGAGACATGGCCCATTTCTCCGGTATCGTTCTGCTGGGTGTGTGTGTGTGTTTCTTTGCGAGTTTTTGCATTTACTCGATCTTTTAATGGCATTTAATGAATAAAATACTAAATCTTAGATGTGTTCAATGTAAGGTTCACTAGCATTTCTTCTTATAACATCAAGCTCAGTTTTTTATCACGTAATTTAATGCTCTCATGTTTTTCTCGGTTCCCTGGCTGGATTTTTATCTTGTGTACAAAAAGTCAGAGACCTGCAATGTCGTCACGCCGTCGATATACCAATCAATACCTGTACGAGAGATTTTTCGCATTGAAAACACTAGATATATTTCAATTACCTATTGCAAAAAGTACTCGTAGAGGAATATAGTCATATCAATACAACCTTAAGCACGCTACTGTAAAGATTAGCTTTTACATTTGTAAAAATGCATATGGAAAACAAATAAAAATATGTTTATGCGTCGAACATGTATCATTGGTAGTAGAAATCATTTAAAAAAGAAAGACAAAACACATAAACAGAAGCTGGTAACCACAACAAACCACTACAAAGAATTAAAACAACTGATAAAATTATATAAGCAAAGGGAGTTATGAGACGCATTTAGATTTCAAAAGAACACTGACAAATAAAAAAGGAAGAAGCGAAAGGAAATACATAAAAGAATAAATACCTTGGAAAATAATAAATACTCGGGCTATAAAAGATGCGTATCCGTCAAATACAAAAGAAAAACAAGACACTGTTGAACTGTTGAATCTTGAAGCAGAGGAGCAGAACGGAAGAGTGAAAAGATAATGGCAGAGGGGGAAGACAAAAAAATATCGAAAATAAGACGAGTGGATGTACGGTGTCAATTGAAAATGAAATAGAAAACTTCAAGGGGACTTACAAAGGATGAAAAATAAGAAAGCAATGAAAGTCAGGCAAAGGCAACGACTGGTAATAGAGATAAAATAAATAAAAAAAAATCATTATAGGAAAAAGTATATATAAAAACTCAAACTTAGCGAAAAAAATGCACAGGTACGCAGAAAAATGAAAGAACCAAAGAATCACCTAATCACCTAATAATGAGGTAATCACCCAGCTCAGGAAACAAGAATGAAGAAAAATGCTTAACATTGCTTTCATTTTAAAGGTTGGCACACACAACAGTAACGGCATGCTTATGCATCTCTCTCTCTCTCTCTCTCTCTCTCTCTCTCTCTCTCTCTCTCTCTCACACACATATGGAGACAGATAGATAGATAGATAGATAGGACGCATAAAAGCAGTAAGTGGTGGGATCAGGAAATGAAAGGGTTAAAAGGGTAAAATGAGAAAGAGAAAAAGGCAGGTAATACAAATGGAAGTAAAAAGATGAGTAAGAACTTCGGTAGAATAAGAAATGATTTTACTGGGATGGGATAAATGCACTGGGAAGGGAGGGTGATGCCTGAATGCATCCCATAATAAAATATGAAAATGGAGATGTGCTGTCTGAAATTAAGGCATTCCTGGGTCGTTGAAGATATTCGCGGAGGAAAAAGAGAAACAGCTGAATAATGCAAGAGGGAAAACATTTGGTTTAAATTTGAGAATAGCTGTGGAAGTGACTGCTGAGGAAGTAGGAGGGGGCAATTATGAGGCTGAAAAATGAAATGACATCAAGAGTTGATGCAGTACAGTGGGTGACAGTAAGATAGTGGCTGACCAGGGTTTGTAAGGTATGGGCGGATGGGAAAAGGTCACAAAGGAATTGTGAGAGAAATTATACTTCAGCTGTATACTATGAAGATGATACTGGAGACTGCAATAATTATAGTGGGGAAACATTACTTAGTATACCTGGGAATGTGAGGATTCTGACTGAAAGGTAACTTCGATAGAAGAAGGATTTACTACATGAACTGTGCGGGTGAGGGTGTCGGAATCAGTTTTATGTTATGAAACAGATATGTGAGAAGTTTAAAATTAAAAGGAAACAGCTATACAGGCCATGAATAGTACTAAAAAAAGCTCTATATCCCATACATAGGCTCTGAAAAAGCTGTACAGGCCATACATGGAACTAGATAAAAGCACATAACAGATTCATTACAAGGCAATAAGGAATGTACTAAGGATATGTGGTATAGAAGACAAGCTGTTTAAATGTGATTAACAGTTTATGGAAAAAGAGAACATTTGTATACAGGGGAGTCACTGTTCTGGTGTAAAATAAGATCTAAGACCAAGGTGTATTATGTCTCCACAGCTGTTTACTTCATGTATGGTTGGAGTGATGAGATGAGATAAGTCAGAGAAATGTAATTAGAAACAAGTGAAAAGTTGTAATAACCGAAAATGGGTCATGAGCGTCTACTGATAATACAGTACTGACAAGGGATATTGATGTGAAACTGCATATTATTATTATTAATAAAATAAAGTAGTTTAACCAGACCACTGAGCTGACTTTCAGCTCTCATAGGCCTGGCCCAAAGGATGAAACTGCATAAACTACGTGGAACTGGTTGTACTGAATTGATAAAACGTAAATCCTGTCAAAATACCAACCGATTCTGTAAATGGCATACACATATGTGTAGAAAAATCACATTTTCATAATCATAACTCTGTAAGAATCCGGTGATCCTTCAGGGCACTAAGTCGTTTCAACTGTTACCTAGCATTGATCAGATGGATGAACTAAATGAGAGTTCATCAACATACCGCAACAGACCAATTGGGTAACTAACTCAACTGCTGCCGTTGACTATGTGCCCAAGCAACGTATGTTTATGTTTTGTATGAATATTGTTCACGCAATGACAAACTCATTACGGAGACAGTAAGCTAGCTTTAATTCTATTTCATAACCTCCAATCTCGATAACTTTAATAACTAGGCTGAATTTTCCTTCTTCCAAAGAGACGAGAAAATTGCATCCAAAAACACTTATCAAAATGAAAGTAATTGATCATAATTTTAATATTTATGTGGCAAAATACCCATAAAAGTAAATGACACGTGATCCGTCAAGTATACATGGAAAATCGTTAAGATCAGTGTTTAAGTGAAAACCCCAAAAGCGGAATGGAATGAAATGGAAAATAAAATTAAGGCCAAAGGCCAAACGCTTGGACCTATGAGGTCATTCAGCGCTGAATGGGAGATTGCGAAAAAAAAGGTTTTGAAGGTGCAACAGGGAGAAAACCTCGCAGTTTTACTCTAAAACAATTGTTATGAAAGGGTGGAAAGTAAGACGGAAGATAGAAAATATGAAAGGAGGTACAGCAAAAGGAATGAAAGGAGTTGTAGCTAGGGGGCGAGGGGACGCTGCAAAGGACCGTAAGTAACCTACAGTGCACCACGTGAGGTTCACTGACGGCACCACTCCCCTACGGGAAAACCCTATTATCCCCCATATCAATCACTATGTGAGCTTACTTAAGTTACACAGGCATTCTAGATCTCTGACCCAGCAAAAGTTAAGTACACCTTAGTTTAACCAGACCACTGAGCTGATTAACAGCTCTCCAAGGGCTGGCCCGAAGGATGAGATTTATTTTACGTGGCTAAGAACCAATTGGTTACCTAGCAACGGTACCTACAGCTTATTGTGGAATCCGAACCACATTATAGCGAGAAATGAATTTCTATCACCAGAAATAAATTCCTCTAATTCTTCATTGCCGGTCGGAGAGTTGAACGTGGGGCCAGCAGAGTGCTAACTGACCCAGCAGCTACTAAACTATTCTACTGGGGAAGCGTATACTTGGGAACACAGGACGACACGGGATAATGACGGTAAGTCAGACGACGAAGAAAAAAAAACAAGAAATAAAAAGGGGCAGGAAACATGGAGATGAATGGAAGAGAAAAGAAACCTGATGGGGTTGGGGAACCAGGGAGGAACAGAGGACTATTAGAAGAAAGAAAAAAGGGTGAAGAAAAAAGGACGACTCATTATAATTTGGCTGTGTCTGCTTGCATCCACCATCGCTGAATTTGAAAGCTAACGGACTGATCCGACTCTTTTCTGTTATCTTATCTAACTATTTGTTACTCTGGTTAATCGTAATTTAAACTCCTCCTTGCAATACTTTTTTTTTTATTTATCTTGAGACCAATGAATGGAACGGCGAGGCGGATAAAAACTGGTATCCTCATCCTGCCTCGCCCGCGGGATTCTGAATTCTAATTAACAATCCGTGGTGAATACAGAGAGGGAAAAATTACTGTAAACCAGATATGATGCGTTGGCCAAAGAAAACGATCATGAAACGAGAGAGAGAGAGAGAGAGAGAGAGAGAGAGAGAGAATCTCTCTCTCTCTCTCTCTCTCTCTCATGAGACTCTCATGAGATGTGTGTTCGCCAGAGAAAACGATCACAGAAGAGAGAGAGAGAGAGAGAGAGAGAGAGAGAGAGAGAGAGAGAGAGAGGTCCTGATCATGGAACGAGATAGAGGACCTCTCTCTCACTCTCTCTTTCTCTCTCTCTCTCTATCTCTCTGAGAGAGAGAGAGAGAGAGAGAGAGAGAGAGAGAGAGAGAGAGAGAGAGAGAAAGGTCCTCTATCTCGTTCCATGATCAGGACCTCTCTCTTTCTCTCTCTCTCTCTCTCTCTCTCGTTCATGATCGTTTTCTGAGGCGAAAACATCATATCTCATGAGAGAGAGAGAGAGAGAGAGAGAGAGAGAGAGAGAGAGAGAGAGAGAGAGAGAGAGAGGTTCCATGAGAGAGGCTCTCTGTCTGTCTGTCTGTCTCTCTGTCTCTCTCTCTCTCTCTCTCTCTCTCGTTCATGATCGTTTTCTCAGGCGAGCACATCATATCTTATGAGAGAGAGAGAGAGAGAGAGAGAGAGAGAGAGAGAGAGAGAGAGAGAGAGAGAGAGAGAGAGAGAGAGAGGTTCCATGATCAGACTCTCTCTCTCTCGTTACATGATCGTTTTCTTTGGCGAAAACATCACATCTCGTGAGAGAGAGAGAGAGAGAGAGAGAGAGAGAGAGAGAGAGAGAGAGAGAGAGAGAGAGAGAGAGAGAGAGAGAGTTCGCCCACATCTGGGGCACGCCGCAGATGGAAAATAACCCTCCTTAACCGCCACTTTTACCGTGACAGTGAAAACGCAATTACCTTATTTTTGAGCAAGCTTCAAGAAGGTAAATTAATGTCTAGACGAGTGGCAGATGGGAAAGTTATGAAAGGGCGGGAGGGAGAGAAAGATACAGATCAGTAATACGTGCGTTCATCAAAGAATCCTTCCATGGTCGCTTTCATCCTCCGAGAGCTCTCTATCTCTCTTCACTCTCCCAAACATCCAATCATCTCATTTACCTCCTTCACAGAAAAGATCTCTGATAAAGAAAAGATCACTGGCAAAAGAACGCCGTGACGGATTCGTCATTTGCTTGTATGCATTAAATTGAAGTGAACTGGGGAAATTTATTACTGAGATCAAATCGCAAAAACTATACTGATGGAATAAACGTCAACTGTCTTTACTTTCGAAATTACCAAAAACCCGGCAGCCTTATCCTTTAATTAAACTGCTATTCCTCTTCCTGCTTTCAAACAAGGAAAAACCACGGAACTGAAAACAAACTGACGCATAAAACACCAGTATCGAACAGGACAAGTTAAGATTTCCTTACGTTGCCGTTCTTACAGCGCATACATTCGAGAACATATTCATTTGCTCAATGAATGCTTTGGACAATGCGATTCACATACAAAGAAAATCTATTTAAGGGAAAATCAGCTAATCCAACGTGGCCATATCAGGAACCAAAATATAAGCGTATGAAATGGGAACCCTTTTCTTCCGAGAAGCTGATCCTAAGTCGATGTAAGTTGGCGACTCCTTTGAGCAAAGCATAAATCCTAAAGCACAACTAGCGCTAAAATTTATCAGTTAGGAATAGGCAACATAATACATTCGGCATAAAAAAATTATCTTATAGTTTTAGTTATCTTTTTTATCTTTTGAGAAGACACAACTCTTTCAAGCAGCGTTCATGTGTATGCTATCATCATCTAAATGGATGAAACAAGTTCGGAATAAAATTTTTCATTAAAGGTTGAGGCAACGCCAGTGTGGTTGGGGATCTTTAGTGCTGATTTTTAACTGGAATTCAGAGGTATTCAGTTTCAAAATTATCAGTATCATAACAATGCAACAACAGGAATGATAAAAGTTAGTCAGCAGTTATACTTACACTATGAAATTCTTTATTAATTTAGATATTCTAAATAAATTATTCTACGTGCTAAAAGAAGAAACCTATTTTAGAGGCAGAATATAAAAGAAAGTAGAGTTGTTCTTGAAAGAAAAAAAGTTTCCCGACCCTAAAAATTATATAATCCTTCAACGTTTTCGTACCATAGCGTAAAATAGAGAACACGACCGCTGAATTAAAGTGCGTTATGAACGGAGAATATACACATATAAATGAATTTAAGAGGCAAAAATAAATGAATATGCGGGTGTAGGAAAGCAAAATACAAAACGTTTCAAGTCCCACAATACAAAAGATTCTGATTTTACGTTTCTCTTACTTTTTCACAAATACCGGGTGTTTCGAAATTAGAGGCCTCCCCCCTCCACAGAACAAATGGAAAGTTATGAAGTTTTCTGCTATAGCCTATCTCCAAGTACATTATTTTAAGTTTCTATTAAGCTATTTTTCATTTTACATTTCTTGTATTTTCAGACTGAAGGGCGGAGTTAGATACAGCCATGGCTAACGACTCGGAGGAAATCAGATGGATTGACCGAATCTGGGCTATAACCTTCAGAGAGGCCACGGATGCTAGCACATCCTTCATTTCATGTTCCTGGATAGCTAAATACATTAAAAGAGATGAATCCTTTGTTAAAAGAAACTGGAACAAAAATCCATATGACTGTCATCGCGAAAAGAGTGAGAATCTTGGAAGGACTGAAGTCCTTTCTCAGGAGTCAAAAGACATCATAGCTGAGGCAGTGGGTAGACCAAGAAAGTCTTTACGTAAATTGGCGCTTGAACTAGAAACAAAAATGGGAAAGAAGAGAACTTATAGTGCTGTATATCGTAAGTTGAAAAAACCTGGTATCAAGCCATTTCATGTTATCAGCAAGCCCAACATCACTCAGCAACAGAGAGAAAAGACCGTGCATGGTTTTGTGGTTCATTTCTTAAAGATTGGGATGAAGCTGACTTCTCCATGTTGCCGCATCAGATGAATTCTTCATTTACACAGTCAGGAAGCCAAATCATAAAAATGACATCATTTGGGCTGCAAAGTTGGATGATATCAGCGATGACATGCACTATCGCCAAGTTGTGAAATTTCCTGAATGTTTGGGAGTTTTTCTGTTTCACAGGCAAATGGTTAATATGGATCATCAAAGAAAAAGGACAGTCATGGAATGGCGAATACTTCAGAGAAACTGTGCTTACTGGTGGAGTATTTCCTTTCCTCAAAGATCCTGAAAATGTGTTATCTGTTGAAGAAGTCACATTTTTGCATGATAAGGCACCATGTTTCAAGGCTGTTCAGACACAGGAGCTGCTTCGAAACAGTGGTATCTATTTCTTCTCGTCAAGTGAATTTCCAGGTAGCCCCCTCACCTTAATGTGTATGAAAACATTAGTAATATCTTAGGATCATGTTGAAGCGCGCACAGTGAACTATGATGGTATACCAAGCCTCGACGACCTGCGAAGAGAGGTGACCAAAGTGCTCAGGGAAATGGAGTTTGAGTCTCAGCTTTTTTGCGATTTGCTGAAATCATACCCCTCAAGAATGCGGTCCTGGTCGTTTCGGCCATAAGTCACATAGGCCGTAACATCCAAAACAATGTAAGACGTTATGTTTATGGTATTTACCATTATTATTTTATGTTTTACGTACATCCCCAAGGGGCTGGTACTAAACACGGCGCCCATTTTGCACGTAAACTTGCTTACAGCCTAAATGACTTTCGGCCAAAACAACCCGACCTCCAAGAATGCAGGCTGTGGTACAGGCAGATGGAGGCCACACAAAATATTAAATACTCAGTGGGAAACTTGAATAAATACCTGTACTGAATTACTTTTGTTTTTGTCCATATCAATTCTAGTTTATGCAGTAGAGGGGGGGGGACTCTAATTTCGAAACACCCTGTGGACAGGAAAGCTAGCGATGGTTACATAAGGAACATATCCTTTCTAAACTGCTACACTATTTTATTTACTACCTCCGAAAGCTGGTTTATAATAGTATATATATATATATATATATATATATATATATATATATATATATATATATATATATATATATATATATATATATATATATATATATATATATATATATATAATTATATAACGGCAGCAGTAGGGACTGAGGGAAGGGTTTTGTATATGAGGTACGAGAATATTTCTATTTTATGCGTATTCTTGCAACAACTCCCTAGTCCAGCTTATGCTAAATTGTTCTTTATGGAAGAGCAGATAATTTTTTTTCCACCTCACTTTATCCAGGCGTATATCAGAAAAAGTTAGTAGTGCCTACTCAAAACTAGACGAGTTATAGATCCGTTGTACTGCCAGGATTACTGCCAAAAATCTTTGAAAGTGTCGAATAGCACTCACCCTGCGGTACAGTAAGAGTTTTATTAATATGATATATTAATCCTGTGGATTTTACACCGCAACTGCATGAGGCAGACTTAAGTGTTTTGTGCCCAGAGGGTTCTAAAATTAAGTATTGATATTACTATTATTATCATTATTCAGCATTTCAACACATTCGTAAGGACACCTGAAGTCCCTAAATAACCTGTTAAGTAAGCTTCCTTTAGTTTGAGTAACTTTGTGAGAAACAAAACATAAGAGTGGCTAAAACTGATTTGAAAATATCAAAAGAAATAAAAAAATCAGCATGTATCATATATTTACACACATTTATGGACACACACACACATTATATATATATATATATATATATATATATATATATATATATATATATATATATATACACATACATGCATACATACATACATACATATATTTATCAGAGTTCTTTCATTTGCGGCAACGACATGGATGTTGCTCATAGTTTTAAGTTCAATAAAAATAGTAATGCGATTTTGAAATGACATACTATGATTTTATGTATATTATATAACGTCTATACATATATGTGCGTGTATGTATGTACATATGTATATCTACATGTATATATATTTCGAAATCATAGTATTTCATTTGAAAATGGCATTATAACCTTTTTCGAACTTAGGCCATGAGCACCATCCATGACGTTATCGCAAATGCTTTCAAGAACTGTTTGCCTCTGATTACTGAAAAGACTGCGGAGGCCTCGTTTGCGAAACAAATAATAACCACTAATTCAGTAGGAACTGGCACCACGGGAAACAGTGAAACGTAACAACCAAAATAGAAGATATCTGAATTCTAATAAACAACCTCAGGGTACGAGTATTGTCGTGCTCTGATGCCAAAACAAGTGAGCTTCGGCGATCTCTCACTAGAAGAGATAATGAAGGGAACAATGTGAACCTTAGATTCGATGTAATATTTTGTATTCTTATTCCCCTAAGCACAATAACCTCTTTACTGTTCTCTATAAGTTGGTTAGAAAACGAACAACACTATTCCTAAGAGTCATTTCCGAGACTGAATGCATAAATATTATATACTAGAACGCCCTGAATAACATCTCTTGTAAACTGAACACAGTTTGTACTCCTTCAGTCAATGACACAGAAGGGCAAATGTATTGAAAACCTCCGCTCATGCACACTATGAATGACAGTCTGCTTTGTTCCCATTTGAATGAAACCCACTTAGCTGTGTGGGAGTTGCTATGTGACAAACACACAGAAGTCCAAACAGACTGTCTACCGGACTTCGAACGTTTTTATGTAAAATAGGCTACCATGGTATGAGGTCCGAGTGAAATCCCTTCAACAGTGTGGGAGCAGTTACAACAACAAGGTAAACATGATGACCACACTGGCAGACGGGTAGACAGGTAGACAGATGTATAATCTCTCGTCATGCACGTTCACGCATGATGGTATATCTTTCTACCAAGTTCAGGTAAATGTGACAACCACACTGCAGGGCAGACAGACGAATGATTTCATTTCACGCAGATCTATGCATGATGGTCTACTCATGCACCATGCTTCGTCTAAATTCCTTAGCCGTATAAGAGGAATTTCGTAAGAAAGTACGCATGACGGACACAAAGACGGACTGACAAGTAGATAACCTCCTTTCATGCAAATCTAAACATAATTATTTGCCTTTATGTACTGTTTGAATGGAATCCTTTCAACCGTGTAGGGGGAGTTGCAAAGACAAACAGACAGACCGACGGACCATCTCCATTCTTGCAAATGTAGACATAACCGTCTACCTTTGTACCAAAATTGTAGGAGGAGTTGCGATTGCAAGGTACTGACGGACAAGAATAGATAGACAAACGTCGGGAAAAATTAAGGTCCCTTCAACTTGGTCCGTAGGTGACTAATAATTCTAGTAAAAACAACTTACGGGTTCAAGACTAACAAATCATTTTAAACGGATGTCCATATACCTCCTTTTGCTCTTATTTACTTCGTCACGTAACCTTAAATTTGTTAATATTCCTCTAATAACAGGCAGAATTTTATTCATTAGAGCTCCACCAGAAGACTCTGAACAAAATTCCTCCCTTGATCTTCACTGCAATTACCTTCAGGGACAAAGAAAACAGGCTAAATTAAAACTCAAAAATATCGACGGCATAACGACAAACATTTTAATGAAGTTCTTCCAGCCTACTTACTCATCATCCAAGGATACTGAGAGCCAATGAACGTTACGACATGACCAAGGAGTCTACAGGAATTTCATTTGATAGTGATTGCTTTAAAACGTCATCAGAGACGGTTGAAAAGTGAGAACTACTTTCCACTCCCGATGTCTCCAGCGTCATTTTGTTTAACTTTAGACAAATTTCCTCATTCTAAACATTAGACAATAATAAAAATTTTCATTAAAAGATCTGATATCCAGATATGTTCGAAGGAAAATATATATATTCGGTTCCAAGTTATACACTACTACACACATGTTTATATACCCAATTACTTACGTAAAGACTCCACTGAACATCCAAATACGAGTATATATATATATATATATATATATATATATATATATATATATATATATATATATATATATATATATAACAGACCCTGTACTAATCTGCTGTGGCTAGTCGTGTCTGGTTTATGTTATCTTCCGTCATGCCAGTCTCATTTTGGACTGTAATGTACCGAATTCAAACATGGAGAGTATATCATCACGTAGGACTTCCTGTCACGAAGGATGCTTTATAGAGATCTCTGTCCTATGGAATGTCAGTCGTAGTCACTCTTAAGATCTTCAAAACAATGGAATCATATATCAGTGCCTGAAAGCAGCTCCGAGCCAAATTTAAGCTTAGGTTCCTTTTTATTTTTATAAAATATTGTTGTCTGACGAAAAACATAAATTTAGACCACAATATATTACAGTACTACACATATGAATAAAAAATACTACAAATTTCACACAAGAAACTAAACAATAGTAAGAACGACATAAGGAAATAGTTTGAAGGAGATCAAAATGGTCATAAAGAATATTCGGCAGATCTGTCACTAGTCCAACGACACAATTTCTCTCTGTAATGTCATATTTTGCACATAATGACAAATTCTGATTTTTTTTTTTTTTTAGATATTTACAGGTGCGAAGATATACAGAAAAAATCATTAAGAAGCAACCGAAAATCGAATTTATTTTATTCAGCTAACTCTAAATTGTTTAAATTGATAAAATACGTGCATAATACACACACATACACACACACACACATATATATATATATATATATATATATATATATATATATATATATATATATATATACACATACATACATATACACAAATCGGGCCAGCAGACTAGATCAGAAGTCAAAAGAACACTTATACAAGCTCTCTCTCTCTCTCTCTCTCTCTCTCTCTCTCTCTCTCTCTCTCTCTCTCACGCTGATCTTAATATGGGCACACAAATAACACACACAGCCTAGAGAACGGAAAGATACACAAGTAAGAAATTTCAGTAAGACACTGAACATTGCCGAAATTTAGACGAAAGGAATCAGAACTATGTCCATGTGTCATAACCAAACCTATTCCAATAAATCAACCATAAAAAAAAAGAGACGACTAAGACTGTCTAATATCGCGTTGACGTAGCTGCTGTCATGGCTGTCTCCTACCTCAATACAGGTTCATATCTTCATAAATCTAAATGGGCCCTTGAGAAGAGGCTTTACCGAAACAAGTCACGTCCGTCTTCTTTAGTCCTATCTCTATGCACATAGAGAGAGAGAGAGAGAGAGAGAGAGAGAGAGAGAGAGAGAGAGAGAGAGAGAGAGAGAGAGAGAGAGGGCAAATTTTGAACGAACAAAACTAATTATTTTTCGAATTGTTCGATAAGCATCCGTTCTACAACTTATGTCACAATGTAGAAAAACAGGCCCAAAAGTCAAGCAATTCCTTAATTCCTTATCATTCACTTTTAAATGAAGGAACTTTATATTTTACCCTGCGTTTCCTGATACCATTTTCATGGTTATGTTACACAGAAAGATCGGTCAGCCGTCTTTGAGAAGGGAAGCCAACAAAATGTTTATAATTTTTCTTAGTCTCGCTACCTACTGTATGAAAACAAAGTAACTCGAGAGCGAAAAACCATTGCCAGTTTGGATAAAACATGTTTTACTAAACGTTTTAACGCATTAATATGTTAGGAATTGGCTTATTAATTAGTGAAGTGTTTACTAGTTCATTCATCATTTTATTAACCACAACCCCGCCAACCACCCCCAATGAAAAAAAGGAACCTTCACCTAAATAATAAAAAATGGGTAAGTATTAATAACATCATAAACAACACTGGCGTTACCAGTTCTCCTCGTCCGTACGGTTTTACCATCTGCAAATATGTAATTCTAAACATTCTCATAACATTAAGCCTTTTTCCCTACATAAGTTTATCAATAAAATCTTACACCTTTAAGCATAGACTAAAGTCACTTGCAACGTCACTTTATGAAACAGTTTGATAATTATGCCAAATTTCATTACACTGTGACTTTCCAAGAGTGGATTGCATCACTTTCAATCAACAAAATCTTCAAAACTGCAGGCTCGTTTTAGGAGAACTAATACAGCAAGCACAAAATCCACCGCGATTTACTCGTAAGTTGGACGATCAACCAGTTATCTCATTCTGAATTTTTTACTTTTAACATGGGAATACGTCTGTGACGTGGGGGAGGGGGGGCGTAATGTGATATATCTACCTGTCGAATGCAGTCAAGAACAAGCGTCCCTCCCAAAAAAAAAAAAAAAAAATCAATGGTTGCCATAAGTATCCGTGACCCCTTTCCCAATTCTCTTCACATTAATGTGTTTAAATATTTTCTGTTTTACACCCAAATTCTTGTTTAGGGTTATGAACATGTTTTATGCCCAATTCACTCATCAAAATCATCAACTTAAACGATAAGATCAATGACTAGTCACTACGTGCGTAACATAATACCTGAAGACAAGTAACAATAAACATACAGACACACGAGCACACACAAAAATATTAGCCACAAAGATCTACCACTCATTTTTTCAGCCCCCTTCACTCTTTAAGTCACCACAGGTAAACATTTTTCTATTCCATTATTCAGTGACAGAAGAAACGTTAAGAAAAACATATCAAACTAAGAAGTAAAAAAAAAAATTGTTCTTAACTTCTCAACGATACATGAAGCTATTTCTTACGTATGATAGCAACGGCCGTCCCGAGAGAGAGTGTCATGTGCTTAATTTCAAAAGCAAAGAGAGGGCATCGCACATCAATAATCATGACTTTTTTTTTTTAACCTAACAGTTTGAACTTCTGTGTTTTCAAATGGCATCACCGCGTAGATATATCTTAAAATTATATGTTTGTGATATAAAAGCAACATTTTATAAAGAGTGTGGATTTCAAATACTCCTTTTAAATACACTATTTATATACTTATGCAACTTGAAGCTTTAATATATTTAAAGAAATAAGTCCAGGATAAGAACTAACGAGGTAAGCCTAAGGCAAAAATAAATAGC
>NC_089744.1:53889098-53954098 GCF_040412425.1 Macrobrachium rosenbergii
GAGAATATATACGATTCTCCATTTCACTTGAAGAGGATCATCGTACAGAGTCTCGAAAGCTCTCTGTATCATTTTATTTTTAAATGTATGTATACACTTAGGTAACTGCGGATTTGTATCTCCATTTTAAGATTCAAGCTACTATGAGTATTTTTTAATTAATCTGGAAAAATATAAGCAGTGTGTTTCGTAAGAGATATATCTGCAATCACTAAATAATAATAATAATAATAATAATAATAATAATAATAATAATAATAATAATAATAATAATAATAATAATAATAATTCTACTGCGTTCCTTCTGAAATGTTTACAAAGATATAAGATATATACGTGTAAAAATATGATTTATTTTTAAGAGTTTTTGAGAATCTTTTCCTATTTCGAATCAACTTATTTTTTGTTATTCAATACCGTTTAAGTTAGTATGCATCTTCCCCTAGACTTTTCGATAACTTAAATGTAAATTGTAGAATAAATATTATTAGATGTAAACTTAAATTTTCCAAATACGTCTTATGAAGATGCTGTAAAATGAACACCTTTTTTACAGATGAATTTGTAAATACTTTGTAAATAGTGCATATCGTAGAAATGTAAAGCTTATTGTAATACTGTTGTCTAATCAATAAAAGAAAAAAAAAAGACTTTTCATACACTAGGGTAAACGCAACATGGAGGGCTGCTCAATTATAACCAACGATATAAGAAAAAGCAAAACTCATGAACGAGCATAATGTACGGCACCTCGTTGTGATTTGATTATCATATAATCTGGATAACATTCCATTATTATTCACTAGGGGGAGTGAATTCGATATTAGACGATGTGTGTGGCTTAATATTTGTACAATCGACAAAAGTTAGATTCCAAATTACATTGGATTTCACATGCCTTAAATAATTTTGGCAACTCTTATAATGTAATTTTGTACCTTTTAATCTGCAACACACTCTAAAAATTATATCCCAACCCCATTCTTTCTCCCAGTCTTCTAGATATCTAACCATTTCAAATTTATTAACGAAAATGAAAATTATTAATCATAACGCATCACACTGTTCCATATAAATATATAGTGTTCTATACATTTAATTCTAGATTTGTCATTAAATCTAAGTTGAAATAAAAAAAAAAGGGATAATTAACCAACTCACAAACAAGTTAAGGGAATGACCCGCTGATTTTGCCACAAAATATGCAAGGTAACTGGTATCTAGTGGATTGTCATTTCCTAGTAAGTGAAATTAACAGAGGCAAATTACAAGAGAACCAAGTACAGAGAAAGATATGTAACACATTTCTTTGCAGCGATGTCCTGGAAGATATTCTATAAGCCATTCATATTATAACAAGAGGTCAATACAGGCGGCCCTAGCATGGCATGGCAAAATGATGACTTAGCTCTGTAGGTGGTGAGTCATTTCAATAGAAGGTTATTGCCAGTCACACAGGGGGATAAGTAGATGAAATGTGCAGTAAACATTACAGCCTAAATAACAATAGCAGCATGATCATATAGAAATAAATTAGAAGCACGTCAGCCTCTGCCACTGTCAGCATTACCGCTGCCAATAAAGAAATATTAAATGTTCTTATAAGATATATCGTTCTTCTGCTTTCCAAAGAATCAATTCCAACAAATCCTGAGAAAGGCAGAAGACCGAGTTTATCGAAATGAAACGCCAAACCATCCACGGAAATTCAAGGGAAAATGTGAGACGTCCAAATGGCAGAAACCCACTTCCAGAGATATCGTGCGGCGTCTGTTCCTTCTTTCTTCAAAGCTTTCGTTTTCCGGGCAAGGCCACAGAAGTCAAAAGGAAACCTCGGCATGGGACGTTTTATTATGTTACTGTTGAGTAAAAACAAAACGGTTAATTTCAAAGAGTCCACACGCAGAATTTATTTCTCTAAAACAAGTTACAAAATTGTCAGCGCTCTCTCTCTCTCCCTGGGGGAGAAATGGTAATGACGTCACAAGAGAACGAGAGAGGAGACAATTTGCTGAACTTGACATTTTTCTTCCCAGTTCCACAGTGGTATTTTGATATTGCCTGAGTGTGGAAGAAGTAAGAGAGAGAAAAAAAAGACCATTTCAAAGAGAAAAAGTTTTCAATGATATAATACCCACGTATAGATTACTAAGAGGAACAATTTGAGGTCCTATGTTGCTATTATTTATATATATATATATATTATATATATATATATATATATATATATATATATATGTGTGTGTGTGTGTGTGTGTGTGTATGTACAGATAACACACACACACATATATATATATGTGTCTGTGTGTGTGTGTGAGTGTGTATTCCGAGGCTAAAATGAAAATGTAAAAGAACTGAGAACGACACAGTTTAGACTTAGAAATATAAATCAAATTTGAAGACAAAGGAGTAATGGAACAAAGGAGGCAGCGTTTTGGAAATCTACAGAATGGACAGGATGAATATGACCGTGGAGGGCAATGGTATGACAGAGGAACAACAGAGAATATAACGCCTGAAGAGGTTAAGGGAGAAAATTGCTTGTAGTTGATCTGAAAATAGTCCACCATAAAAGGCTGAGAATATCGTTGAAGTTATGAAGTAGGGGAAGAATGGGAAACGATCAGTTAGACCTCGACAGAGAGCAATAGTGGCAGAGAGTGCAAGTGGAAATAACACCTTTTGTGTGCAACTTCGAGCAGGGCATTTTTTTTTCAAACTGCAAATGCTGGATATCTGACGATATTGGTTACTTAAAACAATTCCGGGGATTGAGAGCGTTTTATGCCTCCGCACAAAACTTAGAAGTTACAAGTACCACTAGCAAGGGATTTCATCTTACCCTTCTGCAACTATTTATTACGGACTCAACATAACTTTCGGAGTAATCCTAATGGTTACCAGTATATTATTCCCAAAGTTGTTAAAATCTTGCATCTAATGACACAACTTTCTACGCAAGGGCTTGCCAAAAGTAATGCCAATATAGAGTCATCGAACTACTCAAGAAAATTGATGCTAACTCGATCCAACAACAATTACTCTCGCAGCACCACTGCGCTACCAAAAATGAATTATTTTACGTTTAATAAGTGACAGGACAGACACAAATTACAAAAGATGTAATCAAGCGAATATATTCAGTCTCGATCTCCATTAAGAGAATTTTTTTTTTCACAGTCTCTCACTTAGTAGTTATCAAAGCCTTTCAATATCCAATGCGTCTTCCACACGGTCCAACCAGTACTTTTCTTTAGTCCTCGTCCTTCATCCAAATCTTCCAAATTAAACAACCTTATACCAACAACCTATAACCCTACATTCTTTGCACGAATCGAAGACACCTCCAAAAGCTCTATACGAACATATATTACGCCAAACTATTCTCAAAGGCTACCAAGAGAAGAGTGCGTTTAATGACATGGCTAAGAATTCCAATGTCTACTTATATCTTTTTCTGTTCTATAACGCTTTAACAGAAGCTACATTCCTTGTTTCACCGTAAACCATAATCCAATAATAATCTTTCCGAAAACCCCTGCGAATCAACCATTTCCTTAATAACATTAATAAACTGATTAATAACAATCATTATTCCATCTACTAGGCTTAAATTTATCAACGAAACCTCATTTTGGCAATTATCAAATTATAATTTTCTCATCTAACAATCACTTGAAAAGTTCTTAGCAGTCTCTGCAACTACCTATTATCTGCAGTAATTACCTTATCATCTGCAAACACCAACCACTTCTTCATCCACTTGCAAGTTTTATGAACCAAGGAATTTGAAAAAAGAATATCTAAAGCACCACTGAGGCTACACAACTCTATGTACTCCACTTTTACACCAAACCCGATTCCCCTCCTAACCACACATTCAAACAGAGGTAATTAGTTATGGCACAGTTAATTTGTCATGAAGCACGAAATAATATACAAATGACAATTTAATGTGCAATTTGAAGCCAGTAACGAAAACTTATATCCAGTAGACAGGTGAAAAACTAATAGACGGTAGAAAATCCTCGAACGAAGAAATAAAGGAGCAAAAGGATTGGCTATTAACATTCCGTCAAGGCACACGGGACGAGCTTCATCATATTGCAATAACGTCGGGACTCTTCTCCTTTCATCTAGGTTTCCCTGAATACCACCCCCCCCCGCCCCCGATTAGTCTTTGATCACCCAGAATTCAAGACTTTTAATAATAGCCTGGAAGGGATTAAATTTTCTTCTGCAGTGTTCCTCCAAATGAAGCCAGATAAGAGGACAATTACCGACATTAAACATAAATTCCTATGGACGAGGGAGTATCAAACTGCAGTACTTTATGATAAAATTTGGGAAACTTGTAATAAGAAAAGAAGGCTTTAAAAATCTAGAACACATTAAAGCAGGACGGATAAACAGAAACTAAGCAGCAACAAAAATAAAGACAAAAAAAGTACATCGAAACACACACACGCACAAACATAGAAGCACACACAAACACACACACCAAAAAAAAAAAAAAAAAAATATATATATATATATATATATATATATATATATATATATACATATTATTATTCTTATATATACACACACACACACACATATATATGTGTGTGTGTGTGTGCATACATATGAATGTAACCTACACATATAAGTGAATACATACATATATATATATATATATATATATATATATATATATATATATATATATATATATATATATATATATATATAATATATACATAGATAGATAGATAGAGAGATAGATAGATTCGCTACACACATATTTTCCTTTTTATCGTTTTAGACAAGGTGGACCCAAAGGATGTGAATTTTCTGGTTTTGAACAAGTCATGTGTGGCTTCTCTACTCTGGCTGCGACCACCACAGTAGTTAAACACCAGGTAACTAATTCGCGGCTTAAGTCAATGGGAGCACTAAGTATTTTATAGAAAACAGGTCCAAAGACATTTCTCCTCCGTGGGATCCACCTCTGGTGAGGCGATGTCAGTAGTCATTGAGAATTTAATATATATATATATATATATATATATATATATATATATATATATATATATATATATATATATATATGTATATGTGTATTATATATATATATATATATATATATATATATATATATATATATATATATATATGTATATATATATATACGTGAGAGAGAGAGAGAGAGAGAGAGAGAGAGAGAGAGAGAGACAGACAGACAGACAGAGAGAGAAGCACTGAGCTCAAAGAAGACTACAAAAGGCTTTCCCTGGTGGAGGGGAAGATATTCAATCTCTAATTCCTTTATTATATCGAATATACAACCCACGTTCCCAGTCTCTCTCTCTCTCTCTCTCTCTCTCTCTCTCTCTCTCTCTCTCTCTGTTCAAATATTGGTTAGTGGATATTTTTGTCATATCTATCAGACCTGAAGTTTCTTCAAGGTCAGAGGTCAATTGCCGAGATTTTATTATTCGACGTTTCTTTGATTTTGATAAATTGTGTGCATGTGAATGCTCACTACATAGGTGAAATTAGGCGAATGCTGGATACTTGAATACAAAGTAAGACTTCAATTTTGATAGCGAAAGAAGGGTCCCATCAATAACCCTCACACAAATTAAAAGAATATCAGAGACTCCGATGACAGATAGAAATTAATATTCCTCCTCATCGAAATAAAATTTTGTTGTGCAATACGCTACACTTTGGTCTGTTCTAAATCACTATTCTACGATCAGGCAGTATCCAGCAATTGAAACTGCAGGAAAAACGAGAAGGTAGGTGTGTGTGTGTGTGTATGTGAGAGAGAGAGAGAGAGAGAGAGAGAGAGAGAGAGAGAGAGAGAGAGAGAGAGAGAGAGAGCAATCTCTGTGGACCTCAGTGTTACCTTCAAGCAATCTTTTTGAAACCAATTCACTGAGACGTTCTTTCTCCTCACCCTATTTTTTACCAGTTCCTTTCACCCCATCCTTTAGGGGCTAGAGTAATATGCTCTGAAACTTAACAGTTCAATCTGAATTTCATTTGTTTTGTAAAATCATTTTATAACCCTCACTCTAGGAAAAAAATGGATACAAGCCAAAGCATGATCACTGCAATAAACAGCAGGAATCTTGTGCTCTGAAGCTTTGAAACATTACTTTCAACCTGTCAAACGAGATATAGACAGACAGACAGGCAGGCAGTCATAGAGAGAGAGAGAGAGAGAGAGAGAGAGAGAGAGAGAGAGAGAGAGAGAGAGAGAGAGAGAGAGAGAGAGAGAGTCATAAATTCTCGCAACATCGACAAAAAAAACACATACTAAAAACCTGTATGTTGAAATATTTTACATAAAAACTGGCAGGTACAAATTATATACATATCTATCCATCCATCTATCTATCTATCTCTCTATCTATCTAAATAGATATCTATAATATATATATATATATATATATATATATATATATATATATATATATATATATATGTGTGTGTGTGTGTGTGTGTGTGTGTGTGTATGTTATTATCAAGTGAGTGATAAAATGTATGCACAAATACAATCAACAACTAAGAAGAATACGGGTATTAACCCGGTATGTGTGCACTTTTGTCAAAGTCCAGGGTAAACTCATGTTAAGTAAAGTAGACGGCCGCACGAAGATAATATAATTTGCCGACCACACAATATAGAAATGGGTATATACAATACTTTGATCCCCGAGGCGCTAGTACTAAACACGGCGTCTCAGAATGCGACAGGTATGCCACATGCCAGCATGAAAATATAGATGCACTGAGAACTCGACTCCGTCCTTTTTCATATTCTTTAACCCTCCTTTTCCATATTCTTTAATCTTCCCCAGCCTCGAGTAATCCTGACTTTCACCCAAATCTCCATTCTTACCTGAAGAGGGACGTGATGAAGTTCCGATCGGACGGTAAGGAAATATGAAGGATCAAATTACGGGATAAAAATGAGAATCATGATTGTCAGGGATGGATCCCGTAAGGGATGGGATGACGTATTTTTTACTAGGACATTAAAATTAAATGAAAGTGGTATGGACGGATATTACGAGATCAAGTGATGAAATCTTTCATCTGATATTACAAGATGTGGTACATATTTCACAACTACGGAAAACAAAGCTTACGATAGTAGCCAGTACCATTTCGCTTATAACTGCGTATGAATAAAAATAAATTAACATTATATTTTTTTGGATAGATTAGTAAACAAATTCTGCGTTATGTAAAGGTGAACAGGAATTTTTTACTAACGATCATACTGATATCATAGAGATGACATGGCAAATATAAAAAGTGCTACGGATGCTCTCTAGCAATCTAGTTCTAAACAAAATGTTACTCATATCAAGCAAACGATATTCTATATCACCTAAAATATTGTTTTTAGTTCCATATCTCATAATTTAAAAAAAGAAATATGAACAAAAACTGGTGAATATATAATTATGCCCAACTTTCCATGCAGAGACAATAAATAAAACCTTTTCACTAACCAGGAAACGAGAAAAAATGTGAAAAAATAGGCCTACTGAAGACTTTTGGTTCATCACGTTACCGTTTTGTAAGCAAGGAAAAACGTGAATTAACATTACAGTAATAGCCAAATGAAAAGAAAACACTGAAAGTGGCAGCCTAAAGGAACCAGACAAACTTATTAATAATTAGTAATTATACATAAAGTCAAGAAGACAACAAAGAGAATAAAAGCATGTAAAAGGGAACACAAATAGCCCTGATTCCTTTAACAACGAACGACACCTACCAAGTGGTAAAAGATTATGAACTGGTGACATAAGACAAGCCCAAAACACTCCCATCATTAGGAGAACGTGAAAAACAGGCACTGACAGTTTTACCCGAGTACTGACACACGAAGAGAGAGAGAGAGAGAGAGAGAGAGAGAGAGAGAGAGAGAGAATCCATCCTTACCGTTAACTATACACACACACATATATATATATATATATACAGTATATATATATATATATATATATATATATATATATATATATATATATATATATATATATATATATATATATATATATATATATATATATATATATGCATGCAGATATCCACCAGGAAATCGTGAAACACTGAACACTGGGAAAGTAAATTACCAACCACTATATGCATCAGTTATCCTGAAGACGTCTTAGTAAGTTAAAGGATTTATACATAATTTTATTTCATCCTGTGGTACGGTTGCGTATATACATCACGTGTTCGTGTAATTTCAAGCATATGCCTATCTATCTATCTATATATATATATATTATATATATATATATATATATATATATATATATATATATATATATAAAGCAATAAATATAAAGCAATTTCCTCTATAAAAGGGTAGCTCTTGTAAAAAAACAGCACGGCGATCAATGCCACATTCATACTTTAACCGACGGACGGTGGATGAACCCCCTTTGCAATAAGAAATTCAGCTAAGGGTCTGGAAGGAGACTGAATTGCGGAGACAACTTTATGGTTATTTAACCTCAGAACATTTCTTGCTAATGAATTAGATGTCAATGCGAAACTACCTAATGTAACATTTACAATAACGGTGACCAAAAACATCACAGTGCAGAACCCACTATAAATACAATATTATCATATACAACCGAGTAAGACAACAACAATAATAATAATAATAATAATAATAATAATAATAATAATAATAATAATAATAATAATAATAATACAAATTTACCATGAGATTATCATCTACTGTAGACAATCAGAACCAAAAACACGAATGGCTGTGAAAATTAAACATCCAAGCCAAACCTCAGAGTTTATAGACTCTTGGCTTTTAGTTAATTTTTGTTCGTTGTAGGATTCGTTGCTGGTTTATTTTTGTTCATTCAAGGGGTCTTTGTTGGTTTATTTTTGTTCGTTGTAAGTCTTTTGTGGTTTATTTTTGTCCGTTGTAAGGTCCTTTTTTGGTTTATTTTTGTTCATTCAAGGGGTCTTTGTTGCTTTATTTTTGTTCGTTGTAGAGCCTTGGTTGGTTTATTTTTGTTCGTTGTAGAGCCTTGGTTGGTATATTTTTTTCCGTTGTATAGGTCTTTGTTGGATTTTATTCATTGTAGGGGTCTTTGTTGGTTTACTTTTATTCGTTCTAGGGGTCTTCGGTATATTTTTGTTCACTGTAGGTGTCTTTGTTAGTTTATATTTGTTCACTGCAGAGGTCTTTGTTGGTTTATTTTTATTCATTAAAGGGGTCTTTGTTTATTTTTATTCATGGTAAGGGGTCATCATTGGTATATTTTTATTCATTATAGGCGCTTTTGTTGGTTTATTTTTATTCACTGCAGAGGTCATTGTCGGTTTACTTTTGTTCATTGTAGGGGTCTTCGTTGGTTAACTTTTGTTCATTGTAGGGGTCTTTGTTGATTTATTTTTGTTCGTGGTGTCTTTGTTGTTTTATTTTTGTTCGTAGTGTCTTTGTTGGTTTATTCTTATTCACTGTAAGGGTCTTTTTTTGTTTATTTTCATTCATGGTAGGGGTCATCATTTGGTTTATTTTTATTCACAGTAGGGGTCATCGTTGGGTATTTTTATTCATTGTATGGGTCTTCGTTGGTTTACTTTTGTTCATTGTAGGGGTCTCCGCTGGTTTACTTTTGTTCTTTGTTGTTTTATTTTTGTTTACTGTGGCGTCATTGTTGGTTTATTTTTATTCATTGTAAGGGTCTTTGTTTGTTTATTTTTATTTATGGTAGGGGTCATCATTGGTTTATTTTTATCCATTGTAGGGGTCTTTGTTGGTTTATTTTTATTCAAAGTAGGGGTCATCGTTGGTTATTTTTATTCATTGTATGGGTCTTCGTTGGTTTACTTTTGTTCATTGTAGGGGTCTTCGTTGGTTTACTTTTGTTCATTGTAGGGGTCTTTGTTGGTTTACTTTTGTTCATTGTAGGGGTCTTTGTTATTTTTGTTCGTTGTAGGTGTCTTTGTTGTTTATTTTTATTCATTGTAAGGGTCTTTGTTTATTTTTATTCATTGTAGAGGTCTTTGTTTATTTTTGTTCACTGTAGGGGTCTTTGTTAGTTTACTTTTTGTTGTTAACCCAGCGGTAATATGACTATCAATATGAACTAAATGGAAACTACCCGCAGAAGCATTAACTTCATCGCTGAGTAATCAAATATGTATAACTTAGCAGTCGCTTTTACCATCATAATGATATTGTTTGGTCTCCAACTGTATCACAATTACACTTAATGAATAAACGGGTTAGTCTCAAACGTCGGATAAACCGACTGATTCTAAATGAAAAGAAAACTTCAGAGAGATTAAAGGCATATAAATACATCAATCCTCTGAAAGCATTTTTTAAAATTAACTTTAAATTAGATTTCACTATAATAATCTCCACCCAACCATATGAAATCTCATATCGCCCTTGTAATTACCTCTCTCCTTTTCCTTTTAACATAATAGGTCTTTTCCATAATGCCTTTTATGCCCACACAGGAGGCATCTCTCTCTCTCTCTCTCTCTCTCTCTCCTCTTAACTTCTCGAATTCTTCGCGCTTTTTTGGATATGCTTGTCACTATGAAGCCGTACGATCCAAGCGCAAGAAACTGAAGAGACTGTGATGCCCGGTCGCGGGAAACGAACCCGCGTCGCCATAATCACAAGGAGGTCACGCTGCCAACCTGACCACGAGAAGGAGGGTTGTGGATATTACAATTACATATGTATCTGGTAAAAGTGACCAGTAGATTCTACATATATATTTCAGCCTAAAAAGCAATAAAAACAATTGCCCACTTGGCTATGATGGTGAGGATGGTCTATTCTCTAATAAATATATCTGAAAACGACAGGTATATGTATGTATGAGAGGTAATAGACTTTTATCCTTCTCGTGGTCAGGTCGGCAACGTGACCTCCTTGTGATTATGGTGACGCGGGTTCGTTTCCCGCGAACGGGCATCACAGTCTCTTCAATTTCTTGTGCTTGGATCGTACGGCTTCGTAGTGACAAGCATATCCAAAAAAGCGCGAAGAACTCGAGAGGGCATTGTGGCTATTGTAATTACATACGTATATATATATATATATATATATATATATATATATATATATATATATATATATATATATATATATATATATATATATATATATATATAATACATTACTAACTATACCTTACTACCTTGCTGCTGATAAGCTTATTAGATCTAGAACCCTGACACAAGAGCACAACAATTTTCAAAACAAATCATGTGATATATAGTATGAACATTTCCTTACTTAAGAGAACGATAGATTGGGGGCATAATCAAGGTTAACAGTAGAAAAACTTGAAAAAAGTAGGAAATTGAATACAAACTTCCGTTAAGTACATACCAAACGAACGAGATCAAATATTAAAGCTTTCATAAAAATTAAACAAAGAAAAAATGATATATAAGATTTTATATATATATATATATATATATATATATATATATATATATATATATATATATATATATATATACATGCAGATTAAGAAATATTTCTCAGGAAAAGACTACGGGGGGAGAGAGAGAGAGAGAGAGAAAGAGAGAGAGAGAGAGAGAGAGAGAGAGAGAGAGAGAGAGAGAGAATTTCTAAGACACAAAGAACTACGTCATGTGCCCAAATGGTTTCAGGTGGCAGATGATTAAACAGTGAGTGGATGAATATCCCAACTCGGCCGCAATGACTTCCTATATCAACCACAACAATTATGACTCATCACGATGCTGACACAGGGAAACCAACATATCTACAAAACTGCCCGTGCGTGGCCAGTCTTATTCTCAGTTAAAACTCCTTCAACAACAACAACAAAGTAATAATAATAATAATAATAATAATAATAATAATAATAATAATAATAATAATAATAATAATAATAATAATAATAATAATAATTGCTAAGTGTAATAATTAAATTGAAATATTTTTAATTATCCGATACTCAACAATGATAACTGAAAATCTGCCTATGAAAAGAAAAACATGTTTTCCACGTTCCACAGTTAATCAAATATCACGTGCCATGCACGTATTATATAAAGTTCCTTTCCGTAGTTAAATGGGAAGTTCTAACTGGAAATTGCTCAATCGTTACTTAAAGCTCTATAAGGTATTTACAAATGTCATGAGGTATTAAATTCTAAAGTAAAATCACTCTCACATTGTCAAAACTAAATTCCACTTCAATAAACCATATTCTCCTATCACAGAACACTGAATAAACAAAAGTCTTAAATAACATTACATCAAATACATTTATTGACTCGAAAAACATAAAAGATTTTCATAAATCCTTTTCTAGGGTAGATATTTCCAGTAATGATACCTAGATCGCTTAAGATACATGATTATTTAACATTAAAATGTCTACCGATATGAGTAAAAACACAATGATAGACGATAACGGCGTTAACAAGGGATAACTTTATAATTAAATAAAACTTGCCAACCACTGTTTATAAATTATAAGAGAGAGAGAGAGAGAGAGAGAGTAATCATTCGAGCTTTTTTTCCGTGATATTTAATTATATTCTCTCTCTCTCTCTCTCTCTCTCTCTTGAAGCACGTTTTGGCAGTACGATCACCATTTATTTGAGCATGAAATCCCAGCAAATACGCTTACAACCATACCGTTTTACCTGGGGGGGAGAAGAGGAAGTAAACACGCACCGCCAGTTCTTGTAAGGGTCTTTGAAAGCCAACATTTGAGGCACTCAAGATGCAATATCTTTTAAGTGAGTGTTTGATCCACCAATATCTACTAGTAAATGTAGATACTGTATTCTATTACGGTACCGCTTCTTAGTCAAATATCTGTGCTCATTATCACATACAGAAGAGACAGGGAGAGAGAGACCTACTAGCAGAATAAAATCAAAAAGAAAGAACACCAAAACAGATGCGTTAATAGACTACACCAATAAAATAGACGATAAGCATGTTTACGAGGAATGTCACGTATGTCTTTACAGAGGCCTGGTACACAAAATAGACTTTTATTACACTATTATGAGGAGTCTATACTCTTCATCACATATCCATTCCTCTAATTCGACCTTTCCAAATCTGCTCAACGCTATTTTATTTCCAAGTCGAAATCGCTTTAAATAGCGTGTTATCTTCATCTTGACGAAGCTTCTTATGACCATCAAACTTATCGTCACATGAGAAAAGTGAATATTCTTTTCACTTTCAAAATGTTATATCTGGACTTATCTTCTGCTTTCTCCAGTAAAACTAATAATATCAAAACAAATCTGGTACATACTCCATCCTTACTGAAAACAGAAGTTTACGCTGCCTATACAATCAAAAGTAGAGCACAATATATATATATATATATATATATATATATATATATATATATATATATATATTAGTTAGTATACGTATTCGTGATCCAATGGTTAGAATGCTCGTTTTCCCATTATATCCTAAAGTGATCCGGTGCGCTGAGCGCATGATGAGTCATATTCAGTTGTGTTCATGGTGACCCAAGCAAGTACCTAATTCACTCTGCTGGGGCAGAGCTGTTGTAAGCAAGCAGGTAGCAACCTCACGCAGAAGAATGCTAATTACCCTTTAAAACCTTTACAATTACCGCGGGTAAAACAAAACGTGCCATACTGCTGTCACCTTCGATTCGCAGTCTTAAGTCAACAAAAATTCCCACAACGCATTTTTTATTATTTAATGGCACAGAAGAAATAAAATAGTATCCAACTTTTCTAGATATTTTATATACCACTAAATGAAATCCTCTTGCATTTTTAATCAGCTCCGCAATATAAATCTTAACAACAGTTGGGTGCCATAATGAGGTTCATGTTTTTCATGGTTATGCTGTTTTAGTTTAGTAATCATGCATAAATTCCTCTTCCCTTTCACAAATTTATTCAGTATCTATAAACAGAAAAGCGCGTCATCGATGAATATAAATCACTCTATAATCTCCGCTTGCATCACCTATTACCCACAAACTGCACTTCTTTCGTTCTTTCTCTAACCTCCTCCAGTAAGCACTTCCATAAGCAGAAAGAAACGAGAAAAGTTCACCTGTTCCGTGTGGTGTCACTCCTCTGTTAAGCTGACCACAGTAAAACTGCCGCAGGTGTGGCGTGGGAGTGTTCTAGGGGTGACACTAATCAAACCTTTACAGCTCACCCTTACATTTCCTTTCATACGTACTTAAGGTATCTATCTTTATATGAGTGTGTGTGTGTGTGTGTGTGTGTGTGTGTGTATATATATATATATATATATATATATATATATATATATATATATATATATATATATATATATATATATATATATATATATATATATATATATATATATATATATATATATATATATGAGAGAGAGAGAGAGAGAGAGAGAGAGAGAGAGAGAGAGAGAGAGAGAGAGAGAGAGAGCGTTGTGTTTAGCCCCATCCGTCTTCCTTCCTTTTCCTTTCCCATTTGTTTTTCTTCTTTATTTCCTTACTCCTGGGATAGAAAATGAAACTGGGTTGTCCGTTCCTCTGATCTTTCCCCTTTAAAAACCTAATGATCTGACTGTAAATACCTATGAAAATTAGTCATGATTGTAATAACATTTTAACCTGAATCACCGTACGCACTCCTTTATAATTGACAATAAATTTCCTTTTAAATAAGAATGGATGAATGATTACCTGCGCGATTATGTGCATGATCTCTCCATCTGCAGATGAGTACTGATATTTCTCTAGTTATGACACTGTACTGCTTTTATTTGTTTCATATGTTTATTGACATTATCCCTCTCAACTATGAACCAAAATGGGTATAATGATTTCATCAAGCGGTGTTATATGCATATCTGCATCTACGTATTAAATTTACCCATTTGCGCGTATCTACACACGACTCTTCATTGAAAAAAAAAAAATAAAAATAAAAAAAAACAGTAAAAAAGCCGTAACGCGAAAGCATTCACCCTTAGAATGATGACGTCACGATATCCCTCGGGGTGACGACGTTCGACCACTTCCGTTCGACATTTTCACTATCATCCAAACAACAATCACCTCGCAGAGGTAGAGGAGGGGCAGCTCTGGTGACTCCAATATATTGGAGCAACCCGGAAAAATGAGAGGGCAAGAAAGGGGACTGATAAAGATTAAAGGTAGACTTTAATTATCGGTACGCAACAAATCCTGTACTAAGCCATGAAGCAGACAGGTATTTACGTCAGACTTCACCACAGCTATGCTAAATTGATTGCGGTGCTCAGGGGCCGTAGCCGTCCAAGGAGACCTTCTAGGTCCTTCCTGTAGGGGCCTCTAAGAGACAAGGTGCCCCTTCCTGGTCAATGTGCCCTCCACCCATTTCAAATGGGGTATGAGTCTCTTTTTATTTTCGTATGCACGCCATTTGGTGTTACCTTTCCTATTAAGTTTCTTGCATGCGTCTAAATTATTTTGGAAGATCTTATTATTGCAAGGCCGGAACTGGGTTCCCGTTTCAAGCCTGATCAGTAATGGGCGAAAGTGGAACTACTTCAAGAAATGCCAGGTTGTTCCATCGGGTTAAAAATTGGGTCAGTTTTAATTTTGAGGGCGGCTGGGCATTTTTTTTTTTTTTTGGCGTAATGATCCTTTGTTTATCTCTCTCTCTCTCTCTCTCTCTCTCTCTCTCTCTCTCTCTCTCTCTCTCTCTCTCTCTCTCAAGACTGAACTCTATATTTACAACAACATTACTAGTATTTGAAATAGGAGCACCTAATAAATTTAGCTTTATTTACCAAAAATACTATCAGCAAATTCCAAGGCAGATCTTCATACAGTACAGACAACGCGGACAAGCCGTGACGTAAGAGCAAACGTTGCTTCAGTGACAGAACGTCGACTTTACATGACAGACAGTAATGAATATGAAACAACCATTTCACCCACATTAAGGGAAAGGTATTTCCTGAAAACAAGCTCCCAGCGAGGCACCCCTCCGTGATAGACTGTCTCAACGACTCCACAGTCTTCGTCCTGAACGCTGATCACAAAATAGGAAAGAAAAATGTTTTCATCATCTACCCGACAGCCTAGCCCGCTAAATAATCAGTCCCACTGCGAATCTAATTAGTATCGTACGGGGGAAAATACTTTATAGTTCAAGTGTACTGATGCCACGCATGAAATGCACACACTATCATTTATTTCTAAAATGAAACACTTCATTGTCTTATGGCAGTGTCATACGAACTCGTTTTCTGGCAACTTTTACCATCCTGACGGCATGATTTGCATCGAGCAGCCAGTTTTTTAACGCTGCAAAACTGAAGTCAAGAGTGTTCGTGCTTCTGAGACATTTTACTGACTTTCATTTTTTGCACACAGAAAAAAAGTTGTTATATACTGTAAAGCAAAGTTTAAAGGGAAGTTTATAAATGATGCTCACGTAACACCGACTTGACACTTCTACACTGACGCAATTTTTAATAATGAATGCAACACTGATGTATAGACCAGATACTGAACTGCCATAATAATCAAAATTCCATTTACTCTTCCCAAGGGGACAAAAAACAATACATTTATTATTCCCACAAAATCATTTCTATCGATTAAGCATCAAAATAATCACAGGAAGTAAAATAAAAATATCACTCTTACAAAGAAAAAATAAATAAATATCACTTTTACAACGAAAAACAGATTTTTCTACAAATATTTTCCTACTGTGTGCCGAAATCAACCTCTACTAACATATTGGTAACTCTTCAATTTGTCCCTTTTATTTTTCTCTGTAGAGAAAAATTACACTGTTTGCTCTCTTCTGTAACATGAACATTTTTTGGCGCCCTTTTCCAAACTATGGATAATGGACTGTGGATTCACGAACAGTAACTCCCTCTCTCTTTATCTCTGCGATTGTTTATGAAAAGAAGTAACAATTAACCAGCATTATTAGGGTTGCTGTTAAAAGTTTATATGTTTCTCGTGATATTAAGAAACAAAAGAAAGCCAATAAGAGAGACTGAAATTACTATACTAACGAAGTCCATCCAATAAAACGCCTTTATTTCTATTGCGCTTTTTCCTCATTTATTAGCATGAAAAGACTGAAAATGCACGCTTTCCTTTACACAACTGCAACAGTCTGGATATAGAAAATAGAAGTGTTTATACTTACAAGCCCTGACCTAATTCCAATGATGTACTGCAATCATACCTGAAAGAAAGAGGAAAACACTGATTAACAACGTAAAGGACACTAGAATTCTTGTTAGCATAAATGAGGCCAATATAGAAATCTTTCTCCGTATATTAATAGAAAAAAATAAAGGGTCATAAATGCTATATTTCATTCACTCTCTTCTAGCCAGAGGAAGCATGAGATTTACGCTGGAATTTATAAGGGAACTTTCAGCAATAACTAACGAACAATCCTTACAATAATAATAAACAACAAATTCTCTACAAATAAAAAAGTCTAATGTACAACATAGCTCGTATACGCCAAACATAATATCGAAGTTTTCTTAATGAAAAACGTTATGAGAGCAAAATAAAATAAATACAATGGTTCTCAAAGAAACAATTGGTGATTAATATACACAGTTTCTGATGACTATATAAATCCTCCTTAAATCACAGGAAGAAACGGGGCATATGTGTTGCCACATCTCTGATCGCCTATCTCAAGTGAACGATGGTCATTCAGTAAGCTGCTTCAGTCATTAAGGTAGGAGCTTATACCCTTTTCATCACAGATGGTCAAAGCTCCTTACAGAGATTCCATCATACCCAAACACAGGTGATTATATACAGCGTTTCGAAATTGTTTAAACCTGACAGATTTGATTTAAAACGTTTAAACTTTTTCTCTACTGAAACAGTTAAAAGAAAAATAAAAGAAATCCAGGATTTCTCTCTACAGAATACCAAATGAAAAAATAACCTCTGCTTGCTAGCACATTTTACAATGTCAGAAAACTCAAATAACAATACAAAAGCCTAAAACTAAGTACGTTTTACATTGCTTATTTGATTTTTATATCTTTTATTTAGCATCTTCGCTGTGCTTATATGAACTAGTCCTACAACGAACCTGAGGATGTGGCAAAGCAAGTTGTCGACTGCGACCACACCTCAACCCTCACGGTAAAATAGATCTAGTATAATGAGAAAAAGAACAATGATTTGGCTTCCTTCACACTAAAATACGTAAATAAGTAAACAAAACATCCTGAGGATCCAAGTCGGAAATAACTGTTGGTAACCATTATTGATACGCTAATCTACAGATCCAATCAATCTGTATTTAGAGAATAAAGTTGTAAGAAAAAGTAATTGATTAAACTTTAAGTTGAAATGAATAAATACAAAAATATTCATACCACTAACAAGTGTGCTTGTAATATGAGCAGTAAAAGGCAAAATTCACAGTGTGATAGATTAAAGAAATGGCCAAGTCACGGAGCTGCCGAAGACTAACTACACTCTAGTTGAGAGAGAGAGAGAGAGAGAGAGAGAGAGAGAGAGAGAGAGAGAGAGAGAGAGAGAGAGAGATAAGCAAGGAGAAACTACCTATAGATATCTAAAGATTAAGAATTAAATTACGAGGCAGACGCATAATTCTACCTTGAAATATCTGTACATATGTGGTTTTCAAAGTGTGCGATAAGGTGCCCTCGGGAACCTTGGATAGTAAGCACAGGGGGGTCAGCAAATTATTCCAAAATATTCATTAATTCACTGCAAACAAAATTTGGTAAATATCAGCAAAAGATGAAAACCCGCTGCTAGTCGCTAAAATTAAACGAATTCCAATTTTGTCTGCGACTTCATATCTTGCAAAGCAGGTGGGTGGTAGTTCTGATGAGAACATCTACATTAAGCAGTAAACAAAGAAGGTTGTATCTATCTGGATTCTAGGACTTGAGAAAGAGCGTGAAGAACCACAGGCGCACTATCTCGCTAGTAAATAGGGTCGTTCAAGACGATAGCCAATATATAACTTTATTTTTTTTTTTTAACCAAACTAACCTAACCACAATTTTTGGACTTTGGGCACGGTGAAAAAAAAAATCCGTAGACAGAAAGGGTGATCTATACAGAAAATAATCTGATAATCATTAGAGTATGAGCTGTTACCTTCTTGGGTATGTGATACTATTGAGATCCACAACAAAACAAGACTTAGAACTCGAAAAGCTATTGGATTTGATTAGTAATTAATAGCTGAAACTAAAACCCAAAACTCGCCATAATCTTTTTATCTTTTACACATCTGTGCAATTATCGATGCATCGATTTTTATGAATAAAAATATTGACGTGTGAAACTGAATAACATCTATATGACAAATAGTACGAGTACAAAGCAGTCCAAAAAAGACCAAGCACAAAGACAAGGTGAAAACATAAAAATATAGATAATATCGCGATGAAAACAAGCTTTGAGGGTAAATCCAGCTTCGCAACATAATTGAATAACAAACCATGCAAACGAGGCCAACCAAAATACATTGAAATTCCTCTCTCTGTGATTAAATTTCCATTGTTACCTGTGCTGGAGGCTAGCTTCACAAACTTAATGCAGTACATACGCACACACACCGCATGTATGTTCTCCTATATACCTTTTATCCTCTCTAGGGGCATGGCTCCAGTTGTTACCCTTTTGTTTTTTTCTGTTGTTAGTATGGGTTGAGGTTGCAAGCCCCTATCTACCCCCATTCTGGATGCAATCCACTAACTGCCAGGTACCTAATTCACTGATTACGCGTTATGCATACGCATAATAGGCTGTAATGGTATGATTCAGCTCTGGACTGGGATTCCAACCAAAGTTCATTCACTACTACTGCGAGCGTCCTCACCACTAGACAACTGAAGTGAATACACTGAACTTGAGAAAATTACTGGAATAGAATAAAAATAGAATAAAAACATTCTTAATTAGAGAGGGCGAAGAGTTCACAAAATTTTACTGATATTTTGAGTATGCGTTGTAAACTAAGATCAGTCATAAAGAAACATAGGTTTGCAAATATGAAGACTACCAAAACTTCATTAAGATATCTTCAAGATCTAAGCATAATCACTCTCAGCATCTTTGTTATATCTCTGTTTTTATGATAATCTCAGAGGGCTAAACAAATGATATGTCTGGTGTAATGTAGCATAACATCGGCAATTGTCAAATAGGACAAAATGGCCGTTCACAAAGATATATATATATATATATATATATATATATATATATATATATATATATATATATATATATATGTATATATATATATATATATGTATGTATATATGTATGTATGTATGTATGTATGTATGTATGTATATATATATATATATATATATATATATATATATATATATATATATATATATATATATATATATATATATATATATACATATATATATACACAGAGCAACACGTTGGACAATCTGGTTTCTGCCATCAAAAGTGGCAAACACACTCGGACACACAAACACGAATATTTACAAACCTGAGTTAGACTAAACTTCCCAGCGTCGCAAAAAGAAAAAAAAATCAGAAGCAACACAAAAACAAAATAATCCTATCGCTCAAGACAAACGGAAAAAAAAAAAAGCCAGGATTCCACGTGCTCTCTTTACAAGCAGATTGCGCTAATTGAGATCTTGTCTCCCACCATCCCATATGGTTGAAGAAGTCACTTTTATGGTTATCCAAGCATAAAATTCACCACAGTAAGGAGAAAAAAAACATGGCGTGTGCTGACAAATGACTTTAATAGCTCTTGCAAAAACATCACAAAAAGAGATGTTATGACTATTAAGAATAATGGTAAGCTTCAGAAGTTAGTATGATTAAATCTCTCTCTCTCTCTCTCTCTCTCTCTCTCTCTCAGAAGCTCCAACCCCAGCCTTAAGTTATCTATTGAACAAACTGCCTCCTTAACAAGGACAAACAAATGCGCCGCTGAGAATTAAAGAAGTTATGGTGGCGATGGGTAAGTGAGTATGAATAGGGTTGGCTTTGTGGGCTAATTATCTAATATATAAAATAAATAATGAAAGGGTAACATGCAAATTCTACGCTTTCGTGCAACTATACGACGGTTGAAAGTTGGGTAAAACTGCTATTCCTTAAAAATTTACCAAAGAAAATGCTTAAACACGATAACATGTTTGCACTAATAAAAACACAAACACAGTATACATACACAAACACACATAAATACATACATACTTGTATATATATATATATATATATATATATATATATATATATATATATATATATATATATATATATATATATATACTAATTGAAGGCACATGCCGTGCATGAAACACACCAAAATAAGGAAGTTAACAGAGACTTCCTAAGAGATTAAAAAAATTGTGGTTGAAGATAATCCGCTGGTGATAGGCTCTATTTCAATTACAATACGTATGATAATTGAATCAGAACAGGTTATATCAACTTCAACACAGGTACAGAATTATAATGAATGACTGCATGACTGTAAATACAGTATTTAGGCGTGCTAAGGGGCCTACAAAAAGATATCAAAATGCATAAAAGAAATTGCAGAAGTTATGCCATTATTATTATTATTATTATTATTATTATTATTATTATTATTATTATTATTATTATTTCAAATGACATGTTCACTGGTAAATTGTAGACATTTCAAATCTCAATATTTGTACACAGTAAAAGGACTGAATATTATATAACCTCTTATTTAAGGGATTATGCTACGGAACTTCTATTTCGATGTTGGTTGTCATAAGAACAGTCACAATAAAAGATCGCCAAATGACAGAATCCAATCAAGAAGTGGAATCTAAGATGCCAATATAAAGGGAAGCTTCCCTTTCACCTCAGCTTCCGAGGCATTTGGAGGGTGACCCATCAAGGCACAGAAAAGCCCTTATTTAAAGGGATAAAGAATCTTCACTTGTACATTAGAATTAATTATTTCTGAAAGACAGAACAAACAGACACATATTTACATTTTCATCTAGCAATCCCACAATACATGCTTAAATCCTTTAATCTTTATAATACTTACACGGGTGAGGTTTTCGCTAATTATTTGAAGTCCAAAGGTGAGAGAGAGAGAGAGAGAGAGAGAGAGAGAGAGAGAGAGAGAGAGATTTCTCTATTTATATGAATATACATTGGGTAAATTACCGTTATAAAATCCTATGATAAACGAAGCAGCTCACTCGATTAGGAGAATTTTCTTTTTCAAATTGGACTCACAAACACGTGTACTCCGTCCGTTAACGATATGCAGGTCAAAGTGTTCATGATTACAAAAAAAAAAAAAAAAAAAAAAAACCCAAAACAATACCTAACCTGAAAACTTGACAAACCAGATCTTGCCCTCGAAGTACACTGCAGAAGGAACGGACACTTAAAAAAAAACCTGCACTGGAGAGACAGGATGAAAGCATGGAAACTTTAAACTTTGAAAAAAAAAAAAAAACCTTAGTCGTTAAACATCTGCCGTTGCAAAAAAAATATATAATAAAAATAAACGCATACTTATCAACAGGTTTAAAACAGATGGTGAGAGAAAAACAAGCAACATTAAACATTGACACATAAATTAACTGATCCTTAATGATATGAAGCAAAGTTTTTTTTACGAGGAGATTCCAAAAAATAATTGCTCTGAGAGAGAGAGAGAGAGAGAGAGAGAGAGAGAGAGAGAGAGAGAGAGAGAGAGAGAGAGAGAGAGAGAGAGAAACTGAAAAACGATAGGTATTTCTACTAGCACTGGAAAAATGTGAATTAGGCCAAGGTAATCTGAAGCTAAGATTCAAAATTTCTTAAGATTGCAAAAACTCTACAGTTCAATAATTATTACAGCAATAGTACAGTTACACTTCGTTACTATATGAATCCAAAGGTTAAAGTTTATTGTACTGTGTATACATACTGTACACACACACACATATATATACAGTATGTATATATATGTGTGTATATATATATATATATATATATATATATATATATATATATATATATATATATATATACTGTATATATATATATATAGTTACACACAAACACACAACTGCAAAGAAAGAAGGTATCACCTCATTTATACGGCCATGAAATCAACTTTCCCATGAAATAAAACAGATCGTTAAAAGATAACACAAAGAGAATAGAACTCTGAATCGATGATGCAGAACGAATTTTCATAAAAGCCCATTTGATATGGATTCCCTGACGTTTCTTAATCAAATTCAACACCATCCATTTTAGGAGTAACATATCTGCGCCATCACCTGTCCAGTTAAGGAGTTGAGAATTTACGACTGTTAGGCAAGGTTTGTTACACAATAATATTTAGTCTAAATTCCACATAAAACTTCATCTCTCTCTCTCTCTCTCTCTCTCTCTCTCTCTCTCTCTCTCTCTCTCTCTCAAGTTTACTTCTTTTAATGGTTGTCAAATTATTCATCATCATCAGCATCATCTTTCTCTCTCTCTCTCTCTCTAAAATTTACTTTTTTCACTGCTTGTCAAATTATTTATCATTAGCAACGATTTAAGAATAGAAAGTGGAAAATCTGCTTACTATTGGATCTGCCTGTTTATACAAACTGGACAGGCAAGTGAATTAACTTTCAGTGAAGTAGCCTATTAGTTCACTCATTTCCCACAATTCAGAAACTTTTTTTGCGCATGTCATCATTTGAAAACAGATTATTCACATGTAGATCACTAGCATTCAGTATACGTAATCAATCTGTCAGATAACTTATTCACAATGAGTGATGGATTTATGAGCGGCAGCTGATCGGTCCAACTGATATTTATGTGAAGGCACAGCCTTGCTTAAGGATTTTTCCTATTACTTAAAATACATAAAGTAGCAGGGACTATAATTTAAATGATAAAGCATCTTGAAAAACTACTTTCGATGTTAAAGATCTCATAATGATAGACAACTTGAAACTCGTAAAAAATGTCGAAAGAAAATGAACTATGAAACCTTCTGCCTGGATTATTTTTGGCTTTCATATCTAAAATGTTACATCAATTCTGTTAACATGAAGAAAGGGTTAGGTACAATTCAGCCGGAGGAAGCGGTGGGCAGAGAGCCTTTTTCATGCATAAACAAATAGCTTTTGTCATGTTTGTGCAGCTAAGGCTGTATACAGTTACATTAAAATACTTGAACTATGTATTATTTAAAAACATCATTACAGTTGCGTCATGTGATTATTGCTTACCTTGGAACTTACTCTTTCATATCTCTACAAAATCATGATCTTTATAAGGAAAAGAAGGACAAGGCCTCAATAGGTCTCATTCACTAGCATCTTGAAGAAGACGAAAGACCAAATCCAACTGAAGCAAAACCGAAGCGCTCATTACAACCTTTGATAACGACCCTCCATTACTGTTATCCTGGAATACTGCAATGATGAAAGCAGACTGATAACAGCTGAACCTTATCAGACTCAATTGAAGTTAAACGGTTTCTTCTTCAGCACAGTGATTTATGAGACAAGCTCAGTATCCATCAGTCACTATTCAAATTAAGTTAGAAAAAAAGCAATAAACATCAACTTAGCTCTACCGAACCTACTGGTTTTTGAACAGAGGTGAAAGTCACTAATAACCTGCGTACTGATTACATTGCAGAGAGAGAGAGAGAGAGAGAGAGAGAGAGAGAGAGAGAGAGAGAGAGAGAGAGTAAATATACATACACACATATTATATATATATATATATATATATATATATATATATATATATATATATATATATATATATATATATATATATATATATATATATATATATATATATATATATATATATATATATATATATATATATATATCACATAATAACAATAGATTCAAGAGATATGTTATCACAATTTAAAGTCATCAATATATTCAATGACAAGGATCACTCAAATTTAAACTCGTTGAAAAATCGCTCAATTTTGCGATAATTATAAGCTTTATGGCTCTGTAATCTAGCGTCAAGATTCAGCATCAACATTCATATCTCTCTGTGTCATTCTCTGCTTAAAGATCTTTAACAGTTTTATAGTCAAACAGGTGGCATTAGTCTGTCAGCAAGGTTAACGGTTATCATATTTGAATACCTATTTTGACGCATCCCTTTTCGTGATTCGTGATGTTATTAATCAGCATCTTCCATTATCCATTTGGACATTTATTGCTCCAGTCTTTCTAGTTTAAATACACACACACACACACACACACACACACACACACACACACACACACACACACACATATATATATATATATATATATATATATATATATATATATATATATATATATATATATATATGTGTATATATATATGTGTGTGTATACATTTACTGAATAAGTAAAGGGATTGTGGGATATAGCCGTGCTGTCTTCCCTCCTACTTCCCCATGAAAAAAAAGCGTGTTGTGTCTGCAAAACTGGTTAATAATTTTACAGCATCAAATGAACTATCAAATAGTGTGGACTTCACTTCTTCATTGCCTCCTCTCTTGGCCGTAACCTCCAGCAGATTATTGAAAACTGGAGGTAAATCTCAGAAGAGGATCAAATACTTTTGCATTTCAAAATTTATGACTGAATCAAAGGAATTATGGACAGATTTACCTTTCACAAAACAAGAAGAAATAGATTCTGACTATGACACACTTTCTTAAAATAAATGCAGATTTTATTTGAATATGCACAGAAAAAAAAATAGAGCATGAGCGAAGATTCTTAAGCTCCTAATGTCTGTATTTAAAGCATCGGAATGGTGGTACTAACATGACGCAACCTCCGTTAGTGATTTCAGCGATATTATTACTTCATATGATTCTGTTTCAGCTCTGCACTGTACACGATGTTCACCAATGGTCTAAATAAACAGAAACTGGCAATATGTGTGTCTACCTCACTGGAGGAGCCAGACTTCCGGAGTGGGGTGTTGGAGAAGGCAACGAAACCATTTCGATTTTAGGATTATTTGCCTTGGCAAGACCATCACTTTTTCTATTTAGAGTGAAAATGACAATCATGAAATAGCAATTCATGTATACCAACCTCACCCTGTGCCTCCCAGTATTGTTATGTTTATGGTTCTGTAAATTCTTTTGATCGCATTAATTAAATGTGAGGTTTTAGGGAAAACAATCTCTCAAAGCAACGTGTCAAACGAATAAAGAGAAGTGATGAGAATTAACTGAATAGATCCCCTATCCACGTCTTTCTTTCTCTCCCTCTGTATTCTGTGTATGGCTCTTCAGTTACGTGCTTTACATAATCTCAGTGGTCTTAAGGTATACTTTAACTTAACTCTCCTCTGTATTCTGTGTATGGTTCTTCAGTTAACCTTCATAAAGAATTTCGACAACTGTCAGTTTTATCTTTCTAGGCACATTCGAATCACTTACCATTTTAACATGCTTAGTTAGGTTTACTTGTTCTGTTTACTCATTTTGTAAAAATTTTGCTGCATATTTATATTTATAGCATAGCTCGTTATGAGACTACGCGTGATCAGTACCCTGCAAAGAGAGAGAGAAGGGTAATAATTTATAATTTAAAATTAACTTTAAAAATATATTTCTGAAAACATTTACGGCGATAGACCTACACATATGTCATCCAGACCAACAACACAGTCCTATAGGATGTTCCCAGCGACCGATGGCTCCTTGCTAGATAAATGAGATCACCGGTTTGTATTTGCACTTATGATCACATTTGACATTAATCACCTTCTTAGTCACCACTCTGTACACATGCATTGACCGCTTGACGTCATCACAGGTGAGCCCAATGCAACGGAAAGAAGCTGAGCTGGCCATTACTCATGTTCACCGGAGCCGAGCAAGGGAGTTGTTTGTCCTTTACAGAACATACGTGGTGGTGATGTCATTGCTGATCGCGGGTATTTGAGATTTATCTTCTGATACACAACACTATGACGAGTTAATAACATGTAAATGGATAACTGAGAGAGAAAATCCTGCAAATTCTTTATTATTATTATTATTATTATTATTATTATTATTATTATTATTATTATTATTATTATTATTCTGAAGTTGAACCCTGTTCATATGGAACAAGATTACAAAGACAATTGACTTGAAATTCTAGCTTCCAGTGAATATGGTGTTCTTTGACAAAAGTAAAAGATGGTAACAGAAAATACAGAAAGAAGAGATCAGTTATTAGAAAATTTAAAAAAATTAATAAATCGATAAATACATAGATAAAAATGCAAATTATTAAAATACAAGGAGAACTGTTTTAGGGTATTAATGCGTTGCATCTTCTCTTGAACTTTTGACGATCCAATTGCAAAACATCCTCAGGGAGTCTGTTCCACAGTGAAACGGTGGGAGGAATAATGAACCTCTGGAACTGTAAAGTTCGACAGCGAGGGACATTCACTGTATGCCTAGTTAGGATAATCACGTGGATTCTTTAGTTAGGATAAAATTAAACAAACGACGGAGATTTAAGTATTTTGCAAGTTCTTTTAAGGGAATAAAAAAGCAAGATTCGATCACTCCCACCAGATCCTGTTTACGAGATGGAGTGAAGGAGATTAAACGTCCCTTCGTAAAACATATTGCCTTTACACTGAGGCAATTACCTGCTGTTATCGCTGGCTGCTTACGCTGGTGCTTACACGGTTTAGCGAGAGATAATTACGTTTAGACGGTAAAATCATGTTTGTATCATGACAGATTTGAAAAATTAATATGAGAGAGAGAGAGAGAGAGAGAGAGAGAGAGAGAGAGAGAAACTTTCTCGAACAAAGTCATCTGGGAAAAGAAAACTTTCCAAGAATTCTTTACCCTGTCCCGCGCGAAAAATAAATAGCAACATTTGACAGATGCCGAAATAAACGCTGGGTCACAGGAAACTTCTTCAGCCCAAACAACAACAGCAGAGGCAGTTTTCTCCTCTGAAGTTCTGACCATGCTTGCGTAGACATTTTTTGGGAAGAGAGAGCGCCAGGCGCCGATTGTTAGTATGCAGAAATTCGTGTGCAGTAGTCATATAAAAGCTCACCCTGCGAACGACTAATTGTAGGTTACTTTCATTTTCTTGGGTCACTTACGGTCTTCATATTTAAATTTAAGAAACATGAGGATTTACAGACTCAGGTGGTGTATAAAAACGCAATCATTTAAATATTGAGAGCTGATGAAAAATGCTGGTATTGAAAAAAAGGACTTATTATAAGTTCAGAGGTATGTTCACTATGCCATACCTCTGCTACATCTAGACAAATACTCTATATAATCAGTCAACTTCCATGAGACTAAAGTAGTATATATCATTCAAGCGGACTGCTCGATATTTTATGAACACCAACAAGAGAAACCACACCGATCACTATTTTTTCTTTAATAAGAAACTATTCTTCTCATTAAAGTTTAACGGGATTTTTTTTCCCATTAACTATAAGCTACATATCATGAAATGCAAATAACCAGCTCTTACTGAGACAATATTGAAAATTAGGAGAAACAGCCATTTGATAAAGGGCAAGTAAGTAAAAAAATATTGAAGTCAGAATGTGAAAAAAACCAAGAACAATATTATTATTATGTAATAATTATCTTTTCTTCGACACAGTGACTGCAAAAATAGTTCTGAAGCAATCATTATCATTTCACTATTCACGTATTTTTCATAAAAAAAAATCCCAAATCATATAAAGCGTCGTTCACTCAATCCGTTTCTTTAATAGACACTTTTGAACTCTCACCTTCTGTGTTCCCACAATTTTACCTTGACGCCATGCTTAAATTTGTTAACACCTAAGGATAAGAAGATTTCGAAAAAAATCATTAATATTCTTCTCATGAAATGGATCTAAGAAGCCAAGTTTTTGTGCCAAATCTCCAACCGAATATGGAAGTAATATGACAGGAGAGAGAAAATATGTAACTAGGAAAAGTCCCAATAACAGAATAAAATGGATGAAATCCAGGCATGACAAGAAAACGAAATAGAATAACTGGTATGAACCATTATAAAAACGTAGTGAATAGGTAAAACGAAGTAAAAACCGTATTTCATATGAAACAAATGGAGAGTTCAATTTCGTCCCGAATCTTTTCACTTCCGATATATTCTTCCCTTCTTTTTTCAATACGCTCCGGGTTGCTTTCTCTTTCGGGCAACAACGGCATTTCTTGACAAGAATCAACAAAAGGTGTCCCAGTCGCTCATTTGATGTTTGTGTGCTCACTGGCTCGAGAGGAAAAGGCTGTCCTTTGCTTCAAACAATGTGACTTTTATCTGTTCTGTTCGAGTTTACATTACAATTAATTTCCTCTGGAAAGTGATACAAAATGATTCTGCCCAACCGCCTAAAAAAAAAAAAAAAAATCTTTACGCCTGAGTGAAGTTGCCGGGAGAAGCAAGAGACCGCACAAATGGCTAATTTAAACCTTCATGATCATATCTCCCAGCATCACTTCAAATGCATAATACAAAATAAAAATAAATAAATAAGAGCAAATAAATAAAATGGAGATCTAACCTACAAGTTAAGTGGAAACCTATTTATTTTTCTCTTCCTCCTACCAGATTCAAAACTCGAATCCAGGTCAGGGTGCTTATTTGGGAATTAGGAAATGGCAGCAGTGGGATGTGCGGGGGCATGTGTGGGAAGAGTAAGGCCTAAGCTGCACTTAATTGCACCAAAATTCATTAACAAGACATTATCGCAATCAAATCGTCGAGAAGACAGTTAATGACTGGAATGGGCTCCCATCAGTTGGTAATTATGCTCGTTATGTTCCAATTCGGGATACATCTCCACTATTCTTCTTTTATGGTTTTCCATTTAGAAATGTGTCATACAGGTACATGTGGCTATTTGCACGACAAAACACTAAACTGAAGGTCACTTCACTTTCACGTCTTTATAAACATGATGGAGATTAGATGAATCGACTGGCTACCTTTCTTCCACTCTTCTTTATTGAAGTTCAAGTGTCTTACGCATTAACAGTGGCTCACTTATCTTCGATTTATTTCTAAAACTCACTAACCTAAGAGTACAGTTATTGACAGTCACATTAACCCAATTTAAACTCTTTCCCTAACAACAATTCCTTGCTTACTAAATGAGTTATAGCATTTCTTGAGTACCTAGTATGAGCTTACTATTCAATGTGACAATAAAAATAATTCAATGCATTTTACACTTGTTTCTTAGTAGATAAATTGGTATGGATACGATTAAAACTTCAGGTTTCATTTCTCAAAAATCACAAGCGAACGAGGTCGAAAACTTGCAATAATCACATCTCGGAAGCTACAAAATACTTGTCAGTACATATATTTAACGAAAGCAATACACCGAAAATTAAATAAAATTTTAAAGCGCACTGTACCAATATATGAGGTGACTGTGAATTTTACAGTATCACTGATTCAAATTCTTCATCGAAAAACTTTAGAAGTACATCATCGTAAAACTGTCTTAAGGATACAAGCTACTGATCACCATTACAGCAAGTAAAAAGTAAGACGTTATCGAGAAGTCAGTGGTCGCAGTGGCTATCAAAAATAAGTTTCTAGTAAATATGACAATATATATATATATATATATATATATATATATATATATATATATGTATATATATATATATATATATATATATATATATATATATATATATATATATATATATATAGTAAAGGACGTAGTGTCGAAAGGCCTCATGCAGCACTCCAGTATTTCCGTTTCCTTCGTGGATTTTATCTTTATATATTCATCACGTTCCATATTTTCGTGATTCAGTTATATATACACACACACACACACACACACACACACACACACACACACACACACATATATATATATATATATATATATATATATATATATATATATATATATATATATTACGGCCCAGTAAAACCGCATATTAAGTACAGACAAAAACAAGAAATTGTGTTATTTTGAACTTTGTTGTTATTATTATTATTATTATTCTTGACAACGAGCATTCTAGTGGAGAAAGGCTGCAGATCACAGAAAACATCCGCAGAATAGCAAGTAATATATCAGAAAAATATAAATGATGAAATACAGTGCACACACCACATAATAATTACTATTACTTCAAACGAGCGTCAATACATAAATAGATAAACAAACAAATGAAGGAATGTGCCCCTGAGAGTAGACTAAGGCAATGGCACTCAACCCGTGAGCATAGAAGACCAAGGAACACAGGCGGTGCCACATGGCACCTGAGATAACCCAACAGGCACAAATAACGGTGCAGATACCCCCAGTCAATTAAGCTTAGCATAACTGAAAGGAAGGAACGTTCAGCGCCCTAACTACCTTGATGGCATGCAATTTCATCCATAATCTGTCTACATACATGAAAATCAATGGTGCTCTTACTGGTGTCACGAGGGTGATTTTGATATTTGATATATATATATATATATATATATATATATATACATACATACATATATATATATATATATATATATATATATACATACATACATACAGTATATTCACTAAACAGAGCGTATATATATATATATATATATATATATATATATATATATATATATATATATATATATAGAGAGAGAGAGAGAGAGAGAGAGAGAGAGAGAGAGAGAGAGAGAGAGAGAGAGAATATTGATTGGTTAACCGACTGCTAGTCATCTGGCTTTACATTTACCCGGATCACTAACGCCGAAGAAGGTTAGTAAGTATCCCAGGCACTTTTCCTTTTCCCGTTGTTAAAGAACATGACAACAAAGAGATGCAGCGTCTTCTGAGAAACGAGAAAACGAAATGCTAAGCCTTACGAGACCAACAAATAATTACATTCATATTTATATGCTCCGGAAGTCGAGGTAGGCTTGGCTACTTACTTCATCTCTTCTCAAGGTAACTCATTTCTTTCGCAGTTTGATGAGTGACTACAGCCAACGTCGCTAAGGTACAGTACGCACAAATGTTCCAAAAAAATTTGAGAAAAACAATGGCTTTGACTTACTTCAATAGGCTCCCCTAAGGCTAAATGGAGTTGTATTATACGATAATTGTCATTGAGGATATAAAATGAACCCATTTTTATACGAAAAAATACACTAAAAAAAAAAAAAAAAGCAAAAGCTAAACTCCGGAGAGACGTTTAATGTAGTTTTGAAGGTGCTGTGACCTGGTAGCGTTAACAGAGAGCCGTCAACCATTACACAATTACAGACTTTTACGGTACAGCTACATCGAGAATCGCACTCGAACACTACATCACTAGACCCTTTTAGGCGTAACACCTACGGCTCTTGAAATTAACAGCTACTAGCAAGCGTCCTTCATCTGAAACAGGCGAAACCACAGGAAGTCACCAAGAGATCCTGTGAAGTTATAATGCCATTTGCGAAACCTGCACGTGAACAAAGTCTTTCTTGATTCGAGGACATGGAACATTTGGCCATATTCTAATTTATCGTACGCAGCTATAGCAAACCGTTTACGTCTTCTCGCCGTTGTCAAGAGAACTGGTTTGAAAAATTACAGATACGCATAAAATTTTATCCTCCTCTTTAGCTCAGGTTGTATGGATAGGACAGAGTCAACTGTCCAAGCGAGTAAGGACGGAAACTAGTTTAAAATAGGAAGGAGAGAAATTTAATTATAAAACATCAAATAAATGGGACACACATTTTGCTCATTTTAGAACGTTATGATTCTAACTTGAGACAGCTATTATCATTCACACCACGAGCACATTAAGTACGTTATATTAAGATAGTTGGCTAAATCAATTATCTCCTTTACATACCTTTAAATACACCTCTTGGATGCATATTTTTTATATTCACCTTGTTTTCAACATGAGAGATTCTCATGATATATAAAAGTCTTCTGATAAAATAGAAACTCCACCTTACCTGCTTCATTTAACCTCGTTACAGTGTCTGCGACAACCATCCATCAGTCATGAATTTAGTTATCATCATCTCACAATAAAATGGAACAGAGCTTCTTTATAAACAACTAGTAGTCACCTACTATCAAATTCGGCGACCTTCATCTCGATGAGACACGGGACCTTTCAAGAGCAATTCATCATCATCACACTTGATACAACACTTGTGAATATTTTACCTTGGTGACCACACCTGTTTTCAGTTGTAGCAGTTGCCCCACTCCCTTTCAGATAAAATATCTGCCATCTTTAGAACAGCAATATTTGCGTCTTCATCTCGGCCACATTTCAACGTATACTTTTTATCAACTGCAAGTGAATCATCTTATTTTAAGATTATTTTTAAATGTGTAAGAAACTTGGCATAAATTCAAACTTTTGTAAAAACCATAAAATTTTGCTCTGCGTTAGATTGTCCAAAAGGAGGAATTAAGAACGGAATAAAAAAGAAAAACATACCTATGGCCGTATGTATACAAAACGTATGGATAAACATACAGAAACTGTATACATCTTGTACCTGTTGATAGGACCACTTCCAGGGACAGAAAAACAAAAGGGAATGAGAATCTGTTAACGGGACCACGGAGGAAAACATCTGGCTTGTAATTGTAAACAGCAACAGGAATCTGGAAAAACACAGACAAGGAAAAATGCCACTACAGTACTGCATGAACAGACATTCGTACATCGTAATCCACGGATACCTGATCCCAAAAATGTAAAGTGAGAGTCAAGCCTTTCAGGTATTTTACGCCTCTCAGCGAAGGAGACCAAAAACAACCCACACGAGACGGAAATAGTACTTACAGCAAATACAGCGTTGAGAAAAAAACAAGATCCTAAAATAATCAGTGGGTGCGTCATTGAGCGGACGTATTAACCTCAATTCAAAACTATCCAGAAGAAATTTGAAAAGGAAGATCCTTTAGAATTTTATAGCAACATTACAAACAGGATGGGTGGAGGCTGAAACAAACATACAAATTTACATCATCAAAAATAACCGATTTTTTAAGGGGAAGGGTTAGTAATTTCACATACAAAGACTTTGGTACAAATGAGTTCATTAATCACACACCTATTTGCATGGTATAGCTATTATGTTCAGAACCCAGTTTTGTACGTCACAGATACAAATAATTACACGATTACATTCTTTATAACAAAGACACAGACCATTACCTGAAACGATTTCAAGTATCATTGTTTACACACACACACACATATATGTTAATGTATATGTATATGTATGTGTGTATGTATATATACACAGTATATATATACATATATATATATATATATATGTATACTGTGTATATATATGAGGTTTATCAAAAAATACATTTTAACGGGTTTATATTGTATGTCTTGGTCGTTTCATTTTCATCTCACATCATTATACATTTATTTATATAATGTATGCACTATTAATAACCTGACTGGAACCTGACTGGAACGTCCACCCGAAATACTTTTATCAGCTGGTCCTATGGAAGACTGCAAAAAAATAAAACAAATTCCTCTAATCCTCAATTACTCAAAAACATCCTAAAGGTCATACAGGACATCCGAAGGACTTTTCCACAAGGACACCATTTAAATGGTAATTTCCGTTCTTGCGTCTTCGGAGATTAATAAAACTTCTTCCAGCAAACTCTCCACATGTGATAAAAGGGATCTTGCTGCCGATTAAACCTTAACGAGGAATTCTGATGCTGTGGAGAGAGAGAGAGAGAGAGAGAGAGAGAGAGAGAGAGAGAGAGAGAGAGATCAAAGGACAGCTCTTTAAGATGTCCCTTGAGCCGCCTGCCTTATTTTTCCTTTGAACATGTAAAATTAATATGCCATAAACATCATTTAACATTCTCTCTCTCTCTCTCTCTCTCTTCAAATATTTAGGAATGGGGAGCATTAAGATAAAGACGTGGATGTATAAATACTACACTGACCTATGAGGTAAACAAATACTAATGACACTGGCATATCTAAGAATACCGATAGTTACCTCTATATGCTCAAACTGTAGGAGTCTGGGAATATCAGGCCTTTTGAAAGTCTGAATTACAGCTATTGTATCATTCACATTGTACGGTCTACCTTGCTTATACAGGTTCCCACCAACCCATCTCCTATTTTGTGTACAACGAGGGAAAATGTACAGTCACTGAAGTCTAAACTCTGATTTGAGAGTTCCTCAGTCTCTAAGATAAACTCGCAGGAGTGATATGTAACATTATCTAAAATACTTACAAAGCTAACGTTCGTATACAATTTCTACAACCAGCCAGATTTAATTTCATGGTATAGTAACCGTAGGAATCCGAACTGGCGGAACCAAAACTAAATCTAAAACGAACAGAACATATTCTTAACACAAAAATCACCACGCTGAATCCAGGTAACTCAGGTTGTCAGCACGGTTCACATGACTGTAAATAATTTTGAGTCAGTCGAAAAAGGTATCACGCAAAATTACACACCAAAAGCTATACTGCTTAAACACACTTGACGCTGACAATGAAAGAACGGGAACTCACCTACGTTTTGGAAGGAAACACTTTAATTACCAATGTAGGTTGCTGCTGGTAAAATTCTGGAGGCATACCGGCAAGGTGACTGCAAGAGAAGCGTCCACAAACCAAATATTTTTTTAGGTCATGGCGATAAGAAATGCTTTAGTCATAAATGATTGGGGAGAAATACACAGGGCCAAGTCTCGCGAGAGATCTGTGGCGATGCTCTAGAAAGGTGCAAGGAGAGGCCATTCAATAAGCTGTGCAAGCACCTAGTGCAATAAGGGTCTACGTAGTAGTAAACGTGAGCTTACTATACTTTTATGAACAGTAAACATACCTGTGTCCTTGCATATAACCTCGAGTGAACAAACGGTTTACCTTTCTGAAATAAACTCTGACAAATCAAAATTTATTGGTTCGTCATAAAATACAACTATTCTGTTACGTATTAAATTGTTACAGCATATTCTGTCGAAACTCCAAAATTTAAAAACAACTTTTTTCCTCCATATGTAAAACACTGTGATCAGGAGCGATGTGCATTTTTTATCATTACGGGCAAGAATTGAACATGTATATAACAACAACGACATAACATCCGGAAAATTAAAGTCTATAAACCCATTTCCAATAAAGCAGCAAAGTATTCAGTAAAAAATGAACCATTAAATAAAAAATTAATAAATTGTGCTTACCTTCACTGTCTTTAACAAACTACTCAACAGAATTATCTGTGTTGGGAAGATTTCCTTATAAATAAATTCCACTTCGGAATCTTTTGAAGCCAAGGATTTTACCAACAAAGGTAAACCCATAAATTAGTGAAAATTAGAACGATGGTTAGACGCGAATATGGCAACAATCCTTTTCCAAATCCGAGTTCAGGATAAACAGGTTACTCTTGTCCATGAAGACATATATGAATATAAGATTGGTAAAAGTCAAGTCCAGCATTAGCAATACCCATTTACGTAGTTATCGTGAAGAAAAAAAAAAGAAATAAAGAAAAACCCATCCCTTAATGAGCGCATTAGAGCCAGATTTTAATCAAATCAGGGCATCTCTCTCTCTCTCTCTCTCTCTCTCTCTCTCTCTCTCTCTCTCTCTCTCCGTTCCTCAAAAATAAATGAGTCAAATGCATCAAGCATCTTCTTAGCTATATATCAATTACGGATAGAACAAACAAATCAAAAGGAAAGTAGAAGAAAAATTGTATCTCGCCAAAGGACCTGACGAATGATCATATTGAAAACCATCCAGTTGTGTGGTCAACGCACCGTGGGAGCTAAACCTGAATGAGGGCAGCAAATAACTCCAATCAATACCATACAGTAAAAACGATGACTACGTAGGTATCTTCACCTTCTATAAATAGTGATATAAAAATATGATTGCTAGTCACTGCTTTGCTAACAAATGCTATGATGGTAATTAAGATTACTTACTAAACTACATAACTAAGATCATGAGGGTGTGAATGTGGTAGTAACTTTTATGGTGTTTTTCCTTTACAGCCGCTCTATGGTATGTATGTAGGTATAAATACATATATGTATGTAGGTATAAATATATATATATTATGTATCTAATTTATATATCTTCTTCTTCTTCTTCGTTTTAACGTGCTTTTTTTTCCCATTTTTATATACATACATATATATACACACATGTATATATATATATATATATATATATATATATATATATATATATATATATATATATATATATATATATATATATATATATATATATATATATATATATTATGTGTATATGTGTGTGTATCAACCATGGGAAGAAATGTTTATGAAATATTGTATGCAGCTTTGAGTTTTTCCTTACATGACTACTACATTAAAATATGTAAAATTAGCTTGCAATATCCCATAGTAATACATGTATCCACCATTGTTCGAAAAGGCGATAAAACACATCTTTGTCCCACAAGCAAATACGGTAATACATCGAGTGATTCCAAAATAATCATTAGGAAACAAGGAGCAGACAACACGTGACAATAACAAGAATTTAAAGAGACCAACAACAGAGGAGAACCGACGGAAATGGCTGAAAACGTTAGTGTCACTGACAGCTTTTATTCTCATTCTCCTTCCTCAATAGTTTAGGTAGAGTGATTTAAATGGAATACAACTTTATATTATATATATATATATATATATATATATATATATATATATATATATATATATATATATATATATATATATATAGGTTTATATTTATATATAAAAGCATAATAAACAAAAAACATTTTTTGAGGTATTATACAAGTACATCCTCAGAATGAAACAAAAGCCAACTAATGTTTTCACTTCTATCCCCCCTCCCTCAGAGAGAGAGAGAGAGAGAGAGAGAGAGAGAGAGAGAGAGAGAGAGAGAGAGAGAGAGAGAGAGAGAGAGGAGGTCGATGCTAGTTCGATGGCGACTGAGTCTGTGATTATGCAAATGCGTTTTTCTTCCCTTTGATGTGATTTTGTTTCTGGCCAGAGAGAGAGAGAGAGAGAGAGAGAGAGAGAGAGAGAGAGAGAGAGAGAGAGAGAGAGAGAGAGAGATCTGCTACTACAATTACCGTCTGCTTCGTTTTTTTATGCAATGCTCGTGCATTTTCAGCATAAACTTTAATTTTAGTGCTTTTATGCCTCTCGCTCAAGTTTAATTTATTTTTAAAGGTAAATATATGTACTGTATTGTATGACAAGAATAACATAATTATTCAAAACAATTTTCTGCTTTAATCCATGGTTAAAATACTTAGAGAGTTTATTAAAATGCTTCATTTTCAAAGAGAATTCTTGGTTTACTTTGCTATATATTTTTTCATTAACTAACTTATAGTAAAGTAGGAGTAAAATTATTTTGTTCTACATGGAGTCATTCATATAACTTGAAGATATAAATATATATATATATATATATATATATATATATCAAAGATATAAATATACATACATATATATATATATATATATATATATATATATATATATATATATATATATGTATACATATATATTTATATATATGTATGTGTATATATACAGATACATATATATATGTGTATATATTACACACACACATATATATATATACACACATACATATACATAAATATATATGTATACATACATATATATGTATATGTATACATATATATCTTTGAGTTCTTATTTCTGTTCCTCTTTAAGTGATATATGTTATTACTCTCTCTCTCTCTCTCTCTCTCTCTCTCTCTCTATATATATATATATATATATATATATATATATATATATATATATATATATATATATATATATATATATATATAGTAAGTATATATATATATATATATATATATATATATATATATATATATATATAAATATATATATATATATATATATATATATATATATATATACGTACTTCCTATTTGCATATGTAATACCAATGATGGATACAACATACGCGGTCTTTCTTAAAAGCAGCTTTTTTTTTTATTGCTCACCTCCCTTGCATAATGTGCAGTACTCAGCATCTCCAACACACCGGTCAGTATGCGAGGTAGTGGTTTTCCTTGATCACTCGTAGGTACGTCTGTGAATTTCTTTTATGTAATAAATTGTCTGAAATCGACTTCATTTCAAAAGTGCATTCAGTCTTGCAAATGATAAAAAAGGTTTTTGGTCCAAGAACGGATGACGAATCAGTAATTGGTTTGCCAAGTCGAGTCTTGTTTTCGTCAGTTTCCTAATATTGCTCGGCATCCCCGATTTCGGAAAAAACTGCCGCCTTGGCTTTTACATTCGAACCAATTTATGTTGGTTCTTAAGAGGGGAAAATATTTCCTCACTTAAAGTTAAGTTTATGGGGTTTTTAAGGAGATTTTCTTCGCCATTCCATCTATATATAAAAAGTTTTGACTGATGAAAATAAGTGTAATTTTCTTCATTGGTCGAGGCAAAGGCAAAGTATAATCTAATTTTTTACAGGGAAGCTACCGTGTGTGTGTGTTTAATTTTTCTACAGGGAAGGATATATATATATGTATGTGTATGTATATATATATATATATATATATATATATATATATATATATATATATATATATATATATATATATATATAATTTAAGTATACCTTAGTTTAACAGCTCTCCTAGAGCTGGCCCGAAGGATTAGATTTTATTTTACGTGGCTAAGAACCAATTGGTTACCTAGCAACGGGACCTACAGCTTATTGTGAAATCCGAACCACATTACAACGAGAAATTAATTTCTATCATCAGGAATAAATTCCTCTAATTCTTCATTGGCCGGCCGGAGAATCGAACGCGGGCCAGTAGAGTGCTAGCTGAGAACGGTACCGACTCGTCCAATGAGGAACCCGTCCAATGAGGAACTATATATATATATATATATATATATATATATATATATATATATATATATATATATATATATATATATATATGTATATGTATATACAGTATATATACGCATAATACACGCCCTCCCATACAGAAAAATTAAATTACACAGGGCAGCTGCCAAGCTGATCTTTGCCTCGACCAATGAGGAAAATTACACTTATTTTCATCTGTCAAGAATTTTTTTATATATGGAATGGCGAAGAAAATCTCTTTAAAAAAACCCATAAACTTAACTTTAAGTGCGGAAATATTTCCCCCCCCCCCCCTTAAGAATCAACATAAATTGGTTCGAATGTAAAACCAAGGCGGCATTTTTCTCCGAAACTGTGAGGAAAACAAGACTCGACCTGGAAAAGCAATTCCTGATTCGTCATCCGTTCTTGGACCAAAAAACTTTTTTATCATTTGCAAGGCTGAATGCACTTTTGAAATGAAGACGATTTCAGACAATTTATTACATAAAAGAAATTCGCAGACGTGCCTACGGGTGATCCATGAAAACCGCTACCTTGTATTGAAAGCGGTGTGTTGGAGGTGGGGAGTACATTATGCAAGGGACGTAAGCAATAAAAAAAAAAGCTACTTTTTAAGAAAGCGGTGTGTTGGATCCTTTAATGGGAGTACATTATGCATAGGGACGTATATACATAATATTATAAAAAAGCTACTTTTTAAGAAAGACGGCGTACGTTGTATCCTTTAATGGTATCACATGTATACATAGGAAGTATATATATATATATATATATATATGTTATATATATATATATATATATATATATATATGTATATATATATATATATATATATATATATATATATATATATATATATATATATGAGAGAGAGAGAGAGAGTGTGTGTGTGTGTAATAACATATATCGCTTAAAGAGGAACAGAAATAAGAACTCAAGAGACCTTCAAACGTCAAATAAGTTCCCAGACATTTTAACTTTAGTCTGGGATCCTCGGGCACAGCTAAAAATAACAAATCTCAAACACAGAGAAAAAGCGAATGCCGTTTTGAGTCGACTTATTTTTCTTTCTTTTTTTTTCAAGATTTGTATCTTGACATTTTCTTTATCGGAATTACTTGGCTCAAAATATAGGTTATCCGGTATTTTATTTTTCACCTTTCTAAGCGAACATAATATGTATTTAAAAACACACCCACACTCACAAATGCCAATATGGATACTTTTGAAATACCTCTGAATAATACTGTCAATTTTCAAAATATTTAAAAAAGAAGTATTTACCACTATATAAGCATTTACTTATTAAACGAAACCTTGACTTATGCAACTGTATCTACCATTACACAAAATGTTACATACAAAATTTTTGTATCGACAGGACACAGTACACGCCACTAATAATTTTTATGAATTGTTTGCCTCTACAATGACAAACCATTGTTTTCTCACACAAATTCCGTTATCCCTTGAGGGATTTTTGTGACCACCTTGATTCTGTTTTAGCATATAAAGCATACACACACTCACACATATGCATCCATATATATAGCGGGTGTTTCGAAATTAGAGACCCCCCCTCCACAGAACAAATGGAAAGTTATGAAGTTTTCTGCTATAGCCTATCTCCAAGTACATTATTTTAAGTTTCTATTGAGCTATTTTTCATTTTACATTTCTTGTATTTTCAGACTGAGTGACGGAGTTAGATACAGCCATGGCTAACGACTCGGAGGAAATCAGATGGATTGACCGAATCTGGGCTATAACCTTCAGGGAGGCCATGGATGCTGGTGCATCCTTCATTTCACGTTCCTGGATAGCTAAATACATTAAAAGAGATGAATCCTTTGTTAAAAGAAACTGGAACAAAAATCCATATGACTGTCATCGCAAAAAGAGTGAGAATCTTGGAAGGCCTGAAGTCCTTTCTCAGGAGTCAAAAGACATCATAGCTGAGGCAGTGGGTAGACCAAGAAAGTCTTTACGTAAATTGGCGCTTGAACTAGAAACAAAAAGGGGAAAGAAGAGAAGTTACAGTGCTGCATATCGTGAGTTGAAAAAATCTGGTATCAAGCCATTTCATGTTATCAGCAATCCCAACATCACTCAGCAACAGAGAGAAGACCATGTAGCCTATGGTTTTGTGGTTCATTTCTTAAAGATTGGGATGAAGCTGACTTTCTCATGTTGCTGCATCAGGTGAATTCTTCATTTACCAGTCAGGAAGCCAAATCATACAAATGACATCATTTGGGCTGCAAAGTTGGATGATATCAGCGATGATGTGCGCTATTGCCAAGTTGTGGAATTTCCTGAATGTTTGGGAATTTTTCTGTTTCACAGCCAAACAGTTAATGTGGATCATCAAAGAAAAAGGACAGTCATGGAATGGCGAATACTTCAGAGAAACTGTGCTTACTGGTGGAGTATTTCCTTTCCTCAAAAATCCTGAAAATATGTTATTTGTTGAAGAAGTCACATTTTTGCATGATAAGGCACCATGTTGAATTCAAGGCTCTTCAGACAAAGGAGCTGCTTTGAAACAGTGGTATTGATTTCTTCTCATCAAGTGAATTTCCTGGTAGCTCCCCTGACCTTAATGTGTGTGAAAACATTGGTAGTATCTTAAAGGATCGTGTTGAAGCTCATACAGTAAACTATGATGGTATACCAAACCTCGACGACCTGCAAAGAGAGGTGACTGAAGTGCTCAGGGAAATGGAGTTTGAGTCTCAGCTTTTTTGCAATTTGCTGAAATCATACCCCTCAAGAATGCAGGCTGTGGTACAGGCAGATGGAGGCCACACAAAACATTAAATACTTAGAGAGAAACTTAAATAAATACCTGTTCTGAATTACTTTTGTTTTTGTCCATATCAATTTTAGTTTATGCTGTAGAGGGGGTTCTAATTTTGAAACACCTGTATATATATATATATATATATATATATATATATATATATATATATATATGTATATATATATATATATATATATATATATATATATATATATGTGTGTATATTATATATAGATATATGTATGTATATGTGTATACACACATATATTGTATATATTGGGGACGATACAGTTGTGAAATCTCTATGTATAATTTGGGAGACTTAGGTAGGAAGAGGTAGGAGTAAGGAGAAATCCATAGGATGACGACAAGATAGAATCGTAGTGCTATTGTGTGTATAAGACAAAGGTGACTGGCGCACTTTCTATACAGAGGGTCATCTTTATGGACATATGGGGGGGAGGGGCTGGTATTGTGGACGTTTTTTGCATAGGGAGTTTATCTTGGATTTAAAGGTTATTGGGTTTTGATTTTCTACTGAGCAGCTTTATATTATGGGAAGAGGTTTAATCACTAACCTACGGACATGTACATTTACCTGTATATTTCCCAAAGAAGGGGTTGCTCCAAGGAGAGTTAAGGACCATTCCCATAATAATCATTTAAAGAAGATAACATTAACTATGATCAGGAACCTATTTACTACTTAGTTCAACAGAAATACGAAAAGATTCATCGGAATACACTTTAATTATTTCCTCCTCTCCCGGAAATGGAGTTCATAATAATTTCCAAATTTTAAATACAATGTCTTAAGATTGATAACCACTTCGTTACTAGAGAAGAATATAATTCAATAAAATAATGTTATATAAACTGCCATACATCCTCAAAACAGTTTTCATTTTCAAATTACTGCGTTTTCCTGTCTCCCATTACTTTTTAGTTATTTTGATGTACTAATATTACCAATAGCATTATCTTTACCGTTCAGTTCATATATATCATCCCAATTAATGAGCTGTTATGAAACTGGATGAATAAAAGTAAAACAAAAAACTGACAACATGATTTACATTAAACAATACTGGTTGTCCAATTATGACTGACTAAAATTCGAATACAGATATGACAGTCGACCATAATATTAATAATATTAATCAAACTAAGTACGATAAACGTTTGTTGCTGTCACTGTACAAAGCAGTATTTATACATTCTAAGGTTATATTTCCAATGGATCTGTAAATCAAAAGACTAAGACAAATTCTACTACGCAAAAAAATTTCACATAACACCAAATTCAAATATTATATATAAAATCAAGCAATGACAAGACTATGAAGATGCAAGAACATGGCAAAAAACAATAAAATAATAAAACAAAAAGAAAGACGGATCAACCAGATAGAAACTTACCTCCGAAGAAAAACTTCAGGGTGCAAACACTCAACAATCCTATAAAGCTTTCCAATACTTTACTTTCGGTCAAGGAAACTGAATGGAAATAGAACCAGGACAAGCACCGAAAGATAAAACTCAAGAAAAGAATATTCTGTTTACAAAATACAGTGATTTCACCAATCACTCACAAACATATGTAGTGTTCAGATATATATATATATATATATATATATATATATATATATATATATATATATATATATATATATATACATACATACATACATATATATATATATATGGTATTAACCCTCTGATTCTCATAAAGTCATTCATTTTGGGATGGGGTTGCTACCTTCATGCTTTCTCTACCATAGTTACGTTCTATCATAGCAGACTAGGCACCAGGTACTCAATTCACTGCTTAGTTCAAGAGATGCACACTCTATTCTTAAGAAAATACGCCAACAATGTTCTTCTCCCGAGACAGTTGTCCTAGAAATTGATTGACGGGATTATTGTTTCAGATCTGAAACGAAATTACATATCGGCTTTCTTCAACGAAGACAATGTAAATTAGTTCTTGTACTGTTGTAAGCTGTAGGGCCGCTATCTAAAAGATTCAACATTATCCCTTTTGTAAAACTCTTCACAGTTTCTTCTAAAGGTAGCAGATCTTGTAGCGTAAAAATGAACCTTTTCCTTGTTTCGTAATGCAATTTTCGTTATGCCGGATGAAAACTTAAATTTTTTTTCTGAATGAGTTCAATACAAATAATATGCAATGGCGGATGAGGTAGATATATCATAAAGTCTACTGGATAATTTTTTATTTATTTCTTTTAACGTTATTCCTGTGTATTACACGAGTGATATCACCGAAAAGCCATTAAATTCTGGTGCATTCCATTAAAGAAACAATAAAATACTTACCACGAGCTTAATATATCAAATAAAATCTAAATATAAATAAGCAAAATGTAGCATAATAAATTGTTAACAGACAGTGCACAGGGATACTTTAATTAACAAATTTGAAAAAACACCATGACTTGTGAATGAACGTCTTTTCAAACTGGATGGTTAAGGTATCCGTAGCCATAATGTAGGAAAAATATTAAAACTTAACTACTTACTATCAAACCTACTAAGTAAAGAATGTCATAGGAAATCATTGTTCTCTATGCACATATCTAAAGAAAGCCATATGCTGACTGAACGCATACCAAGCTGTTCGAAAATAACCATACGATGATTGTACATCTCTATATATCTTACAAATGCATACTATATGTATATACTACATGTGTGTGTATATATATATATATATATATATATATATATATACAGAGAAGAAAGACAGAGAGAAGACAGGAATAACATCAAAAGAAAATTAGCATTACTGGAGGCTACACAAAACAGTATAAGAAAAAGCATAAACCAAGGCCCATTAAACCACCCTGAGAAAAAAAAAAAAAAAAAAACTTGGGTAGAAAAGTAGAGCAAACTAAAACTAATCCGTTGTAATCTGAACTGGAATCCTTAAGCGTTCTTAAGATGGAACGATAGGCCCCAACGAAGGAAGACCCCCAAAGTTCACTGACCAGAGCGACCGGGGTTAATTAAGGGCTAAAAAAAAAAAAAAAAAAACGCTAGCGGGTGCAGTAAGGCAAACTGCTGACCATAACACACATCACGCTAAAGACTTTAGCGCTTAATTAAAACGTAAAATAATTGTTAGTATGCACACTTGTGGGTGAAGAAAGAGAATTGTTTATGCCGAAGAGAAGTACAAAACCTTAACAAGAGCGCAATCCTAAGATATAAAACACAATCTGTATCCATATAGTTTTTCTGGTGAGTAACATTATGGCTACGGTGTATCCACCTCTCGCTAATGGGGTTGGCCTTAGCAGTAGTTCTCTTTGGCGGGCCTATGGAAATCTAGTTTTCATGCTATAGGATACCTATTTAGGTGGCATTTTAAAACTGAATATGTTAATTTTTTCAGTAAAATAAAAAATATCTCAAAATGAAGAGCTTAAGTTAGTCGGGACAAAAATTCTATACATTGCTGTAAGATATATTCACCAAAAATCGGTAATTAGGGATGTATAGAAAATTTTCACACCATCCTAAACTATGATGAACTGTTTTCACACATACACGCACACACACACACACACACACACACACACACACACACACACACACACACACACACACACACATATATATATATATATATATATATATATATATATATATATATATATATATATATATATATATATATATATTCTATCAAACAAAAGTGAATGTTTGTATATTTGTTTGGATGCTATAGAATCTGAACTGCCTGACAGACCCAGAAAATTTTGCACATGGCCTCTATGTCACCCCAGAAAGGTTTGTAACTCCAAATCAAACCCCTACCCCGTGACAGGCATGCAAACACAAACAAAACAAATGAAATTTTCGTTTTTACCGGTGCTGTCCACCTTTTCTTCAGTAATGTTATGGGAGCCTCCATTAGCTTTCGTGGAAATTTACCACCTTCTCTGTTGGTGACGTCATTAAACTCCTCCCACTGCAAACCCTATAATCAGTTTGGTACATCCAAAAAATTAAACAGATGTGTTTGACTGTATTAGAATTACTTTCATTCAGTTATAAAGCAAGATGATAGCGCTGAACGCCTATATCGATATACGAAGTGAGTTTAGATGGGATGGAGGTTTAGAGAACGACACACACAATTGTTTTGAGTTTTCTGTTTTCTGTTATACTGCTCGCCTTTGGTGAAGGCGGGGTTTGTTGGGGATCTGGATGGTAGGGGAGACCAGTATCAACATGATGAGGAACTTTTCTAGAAAATATCCCATGTATAAGTAATGCAACCACAAGGAATTTGAGAAATTTGTGGAAGAATGAAGTGTAGTAACAAATAGAGTAAACGTAGAATTGAGAAAAAGAAAATGAAGGAAATGGGAGAAATAAAATCAATGTTTAGCGATGATGTTTTTCTACTACACTATATCGAACACTATATGTGTTCCTAACCGACTTCAGAATTTCGGGACATACGAGAAGCCTTTCAAAGTCATTCTTTACATGTTTAACGAACGTAATGCGGTGAATTCTCACAAACACAAACAGGAAAAAACACAAACACTTAAATGATCACACATTATCAAAATGAGTCCACCATTTCGATATCAAATACTATGCCTAATGATCACACTTCCATTTCTTCCTCGAGTTTCTGAAGTTTCGTAACGAGTTAGCAGTACGTTCAGCCACTACGAATTCGTGCATTTTGATGTAGTCAGATACCTGCACGACTCCCCTCCGATTTGCCGTGCAGTACATTTCATGTAATCGTTAAAATGTCCGCCGACTGTTGCAAGGGACAGACCGACTCCCTGTCCCCCACAAACACATATGAGCACGTATCGTAGAAATGCAATATTTTTTATTTACTGTCTTTGTCCAATGGAGATGCATTTTATCTTCTTATAACAGAGGAAAGTAACTTCCCCTCCCCTTCCCCTCCTCCTATATCTCCCCTCACCTCCCATTCCCCTTCCTCCCCTCCCATTCCTTACTCCATCCCCTCCCCTTCCCCTTCCCTTCCCTTCTCACCTCCCTCCCCTCCTCTCTCCCCTCCCATTCTCCTCCCACTGTTTTCCCTTCCCTTCCTCCTCCTACCCGGACACTGTTTTCAGAGTTTTTCATTATGGGCAGGCTTAATTTTCAGTAATGGTTATTGGTGTATTGTTCTAGTGTGTTTGTGCGTGTATGTATGTATGTATATATATATAAATATAAATATATATTTATATATATATATATATATATATATATATATATATATATATATATATATATATATATATATATATATATATATATATATATATATATATATATATATATATACACCTGTACAAACACGTCTATTTTATACTGAAAAATATTAAGCCACTAACAACCCGGCAAGAACTTGGTAAATAAAATGATAAGACCATCTTTCCTCTGTATCAAATCTAAAGTAGTAGGTTTATTTCCATGGGAATGTTTATTTTATAACAAGTGGTATGGATATTCTGTATGTATATAATAATAGAATCATTTATCTTACCCCACAACCATTTTTAATGCCTTGGGCCAAAAACAAAAGGGATAATATTTACCTCAAGCTAATTTTTTTCCAGTTGTTATGAACATTCAGGATATAATGAACTTGAACAGGCTATGTAATTAATGTACTAGATAAATACAAAGCTACAACGAAGTGTTAAAATTTTAGCGTAATTTTTGACAAAACGGTAACACAAACAGAACAATATACAAAATTTTACATATGCATAACACGGTACTGAAAATTAAGCCTAGTTAAAACATAATGTGAACAAATAAAATTTTATTTAAATGTAACGCCGAAGGACAAAGACACCATACTTAACATAAAGGATTATACTGAACATTTTAACATTCGTGCACCTAAGCGAATATGGTTTAAAATGTTAAGGTATCCACTTCTAGCTCTTGACACTACAATCGAACTGAGATACCACTTATGCCACATCAAGAAGATAAACCACGTCCAAACGACATAAGTAACTGAGATTTTACCTGTCAAGCAAATGGAATCTGTCAGATATTCATTTTTCACTCTGGCGTCCTCTTTGAGACAAAGATGAATGCATTTCAAATGTTAATATGTACAAAACGAGAACACAAAGAACTAGAATAAAGAATAATAAATCGGTACAAAGTTGATCTTTTCTGAAAACTGCACCAATCATCCTGTTTCACTTATGATTGAGGAGGACATTTTCTCTTTTATCAATGTTACAAACCCTACAATTAGAAGGACTGATAGCATGGAGTTTTCATACAGTACCTTGAGTCTTCCTTTGTATTTTATACAAAGCTGAACGATTGCTCAATGCAAGCTTCCTTCATTTAAGTTCTTTTCTGAAACAGTGCTGTCTGTAATTCTTTGTTAGCAAATATATTATATCAAATGCTTGGCTAAGAAAAACAAATAGGATGCGTCAGATAGATTTCCATTCTATATCTTTGAAAAGCAAGTAGTAACTGCTTCCAGAAAGGATATTTAATTTTTCTGGTTCCCAATGATTCTTACTATATTGTATCGATTTTGAATAACTTCTACTTTTCAGCAAATTCGATTAGCATCAATCTTTCGAAATGAGTAAGCAACATTACCATCATATTCAGTACCACCTGAAAGTTATTTATTCGACAGAACCTACAGTTATTATTAATCGTTTCGCCCTTACTCCAACATTAGTAAAAATGTTCGTCTCATGTTCCTTATCGCTTCACGCTACAATAGTTTCTACAGTGTTGCGACAAAAAATTTGTGATGTTACAAATCTGCATTTCATGATAAAATATCTTTCGTAACAACAGGAGCGTGTTCGATATATTACAGGCAATTACTGAAAGAATAATTCACGGTTAAAAATAACAGTATTGTCACTGGAAAACTGACCAAAAATGACATTCATCAAAGATCACGAACGAACCACCTTGAATCAAATTCAGGTACAACATTGAATTTTTGACTATGGCTTTCTTTATGTATGCTGGCCTACGGTTCCTTAAGTCAAAACATGTTGAAATTTTCATATTCAATACATTCATCCTGTGGGGAGTTATTTCATGCAATATTCACAGAATGTTTTTCACTGATGAATTTCTCATAAGTCGACTTTTTATTCTGCTGTGCATCTACAAAATGAAAGCCTACAGCACTTTATCATACAGTAATCAATTAGTTTTTAACTTGCTTCAATGCTGTTTATGTCGATAAAATTACCAAGTGGTATAAAGTTGGAAATGAAATTTCATTTTCTGTTCCTGGTTACGAATTTTTCATTTATGATTAATAATTCATAACAGAGTGCGTTTTAATGTCACTATACTGATAATGTTCCTCACCAATTACCGGGTTTGAATCTTTTAGACTGAAAATCCATAACATTTTATGAGCCGGCTTGATACAGAGTGCAATTTGCCAGTTTGCATAATGGATTACAAATCTTCTTTTTGTCGAATACCGATATGGGGGAGGAGCAGGAGGGGAGGAGGTTTTGGTTCTCTTAACTTGGTCATCTTTGATTTATAACGTCAGATGCGTCCATATTTCAATTGACTGTAAACACTTTAGACGTGAGTGCTTTGTTTAGGTTGGTTTAAAATATCCTAATATTAAAATTACCATATAATTTACCAGCAGTTATATATAAAGGTTATATCTAAGTGAGAAATATTTCACATTTGCCTACTTCAAATTTCTACAATCAATCCATGCTTTCGTTATTTGACATCAAGAGAAATTTCATTTGGAATATGACATAAAGCAAAATCATATTTCACATCTGCTTGTTTGGACAACTTGTATCTGGGACAACACCTAACAAACGAACTGCAACAGACACGCTCTTATTGTAGTTAAAATACAGGTTTAATAGGGGAAGCAGAAAATGATACGCAAAGCCATCAAATATCTTATCAAACAAAGACTAATGTTTCTTACAGCATATAGAAAGCCATGAAATTAGAAATGATTCTGTAGAAGCGTTCTCATTTGGACTCTGCTTTTACTTAAGCGTTTAAACCTGTTTACGTGATCGTGCTGGAAGCATGACATCAACAATAAAACAGCCGAGATTTTCTGTACGTACAATGTAATGGAAACCGACCATTGCATTATCAAACGTTTACTTTGAACACGTTCAGAATCTCAGTTCTCCAAGCATGACTGATCTCAGTATCAGGCGAATCAGCTCTAAATCCACAATCGGCATCATATTTGGAGTTATCAGCATGAATAAGTTTCATGCCTTCATGATATTAGGTATCTTATAAACTTATAAATAGAAACACTCATTCTTTCACCTGACAATTCATTCTATCAAGTGTTATATATATTTGCAATGATCTTCATCATGTAATCCCTACGGAGAAAAGGCTTGATATTTAAAAGCCATTAAACTGTTGTTTGTCGTGTTTAGCATATCTAAAGTATATTTCACTCTGGAAAAAAATGTTTTTTGTATTTCAAAAAGTGTCTATAAAAGGTTTCCTTCTTCAGAAAAACAACTTGAAGGTATAAAGACAGCATTTTCGGGACAAATCTATCTATAAATCCAGGTTTCCACGAAGAATATCAGATATCCTGATTGGAAGGATTTTTCTGGTTTTATTTTTCTTGAAAGGCAAAGAAGTGTAACACATCTATACCAACATAGTGAGCAGCAGAAGGGAAGGCTAGGAATGATCGGATGTCTGAGAACAGTGGTGAAAGAGAAGCATTAGAAGGTAAAATATCAACAAATGACCATAACCTTAACAATGCAGTTATTTCCCAAAGTCATAATCCCAACATCCTTACCAAGTAGACTCAGACAAAGGAAAAATAACGAAAATCATCCGGTAATAGCCAAAGCAAAATGCGTACCAAAATAGCTTTTTTTTTTTTTTTTTTTTTACTTAGCCACCAATTAACACCAGCCTCCATTCACCTGTTCAAATTAGTAAGTCTTGAAATATCAGTCCGTTAAAATGAAAGCATGACTGCCAGTTCCGTATTTTGCTTCCTTCAGCATCTAAAAGCAAAAAAATATGCCATCAGTTATGGTAGAAGCCCTCGCTAGTCTCCTGTTGTGCGAAAGAATTGTAAACATTTCAAGAGACGACAGCAAGAAAATGCAATTAACTCATCACTGAACACGACGAAAGCAGAAAAATGCTCCATTAACACGCAATTTACTCGGTGTTTCAAACCTTTTTTCACCTCGATAACATCAATTGTGACTGTCGAAAACAAGAGTAGGTATCCTGCCTGCTCAGTTGACTGACCTTCTTTTGAACAAAGCAGAGAGAGAGAAGACAGAAGAGTCCACTAAAGATCCTAGTTGTCTCATGATGTTTGTATATGCTTCAGAATGCTATGATTAAGCTGGTAGTCTTGGAGAGAAAAAAATGACCTTCTAGTTGTTTTTAGGAAAAAAAAAACCATTAGCGGCATTTCGTGTCTACTATTAATAATAAAAGCAATAGCACAAAGAATACAGAACGCTAAAAAGATTAAAAAAATACGACAATACAGAGGACCGCTTACGCCTGCTACTGGTGCAAAACATTAAAAAGAAAAATTATATATATGTTCCGCATTTCTTTTTCCTAAGACGCCAAAACAATAAGAACGAAAACGCGTGACAGGCAATTTATCAACTTTCTCTAATAAGAGATAAAAGTTTGCCTTTCCGTTGCATTCTCCTTAAAATGCTCGGTCAAAGAAATGAGCATTGTGGCCTTCATGTGCCAATGAATTCTTGTCGATAAAAAGAAAAAGAGATGCATAATTTCTGTCATAATTTTCAGCTAGGGGAATATTGGATAATACTTCAAGTCTATGAAACTTTATTATATATATAATGAAAGTAAGTTCAAAGTAAAATTCTTATTACAAGTTACTATTTGTACAAAACACCATTCGAGAAAAGGAAATATTGAAAAATATATGACAAACAAATTCATTTCTATTGGAAAAAGAGGCATGTTTAGTTTTCTGTAAAAGAAAACTATTGTGCCGGCTTTGTCAGTCCGTCCGCACTTATTCTGTCCGCCCTCAGATCTTAAAAAACTACTGAGGCTAGAGGGCTGCAAATTGGCACAATGATCATCCACCCTCCAATCATCAAACATAACAAATTACAGCCCACTAGCCTCAGTAGTTTTTATTTTGTTTAAGGTTAAAGTTAGCCATAATCGTACTTCTAGCAACGATATAGGATAGGCCACCACCAGGCCGTGGTTAAAGTTTCATGGGTCGCGGCTCATACACCATTATACCGACACTACCGAAAGATTGTTCTATTTTCGGTGGCCTTGATTATACGCTGTACTGAAAACTCGACTGCGACGAAGAAACTTCGGCGCATAATTTACTTGTTATGCATTAAAAGTAATTTGGACAAAAGGATGCTAACAAAAAATTGCTTTCAAAACTGACCAGTGACAAATATAACTTTGTGCAACTAACGTAAGTAATGAAATATATACGGCTATATGATTTATCAATGGAATCTGCAACTCACATTGATTCTCCAGTTATATTCGTTTCGAGAAGTAATGATGTACACCTCAAATCCCTTCATTCTGTTTCTTTTACATAAATGCTACCACTGATAAATAACTAATAAATGCACATATATGACGAACTCATGAACACATGGGAAGGAAGGGGTAAGATTCAGGTCCCTCTCCTGAAAAATCCACTAAGGCTCTTCTGACTTAGGCAGTAATTAGTTATCTGACTGTTAACAAGTGTAACATATTCCACGTTTTACGACCTTCATGAGAACTTTCCTAAGCAGCATATATAAAATAACAGTTTCCTCAAACAGATAGTAAAGAACCCAGGTGAACTAAAGTGGATTTAGAACAATAAAAACATCAACTCATAATACGAAATTTAGAAACATTACACATGCATCTCAGTCTGAAGCGTGCTCGCAAACATCCGAATAAAACACATACATTAACATGGCCATCACAAAAAATTAAAACTCCTTTTCATGATGAAGGTAAACTTTCAAAACTACTTTGGCCAAACAGTAGGGACTGTCATGCAATGGCGAAGTACCGTGGTGATAAAAAGAAGTACATATAACATATCAATATGAGCCAAAGGAATCATGAAACTATAAGCATTTATTTCGTGGTGACGTATATATAATCCTTCTTACGAGAAAATGCCCTTTTTATCCTGTTGCCAAACATGCACACTGAAGGGACGAAAGGACACACGCACCTCAAGCGTTATTAAAAAACATGTCATCGCATGCGCTACAAATCACTTCTGTGCGTTTATGAAAATTTTCATTTATTTATCATTTATCACAGAAAACTGTAAAGGAGAGTACTGGTTTACCTGAAAATTCATTCCTTATCAACAAAATCATGATTTTTACGAAACTGCCGGACCAATGCATACATGATTTTAAAACAATACGTGTATGATCTTTGAAAATGACCATGATTACACTTTTTCATAACAAGAGCACAGAAGGGCAAATCTTCATATGCCCCATTACTGAGTCGAGTAACCCCAAGTTACGAATAACCAAACAGTACAATAAAGTCTAGGCAATGGAATAAAAACACCCTTGTATACTACAGTGGCTTGCGCATGCTTGTACATAACCATACGGAAAGCAAGAATGCATTGTTTTTAATAACTGAAAATTAACAATGCATTATAAACTTTCAGCTGTGAAATTAATTATCGGAAAACAATGAAAAGTGTTCTTAATATTTAAGTTTGACACTAAAATATCTCTCCAGATATTTTCTTATGCGAAAGCGACATTCATGAGAAAAAAATGCCATAAGAATGTTCTTACCATTCAAAATACAGCAACAAATAAGTAAGTCCGATAAAAAATATATACTTGGAAATTTTAATATCATACATAAAGTAAACATCCAATGTACAGTCTACAGACAAATGGACACTGAATACATAAATAAAAGAATGCATCACATGTCAGGAGAGATTAATCCTCACAAACGTTCTCTGGATGCGTCTTTCCACATAAGTCACTCACCATTTCATCATGAAATGCTGCGAACCCGCTTTCAACAATCTATGAAACGACGATGATTAAGGCATTTCTTTCCAAAACGAACATCCATACCGGTCATAAACACCAGTTTACCTAACCTGGATTTATACTTATATAAAGAAAGCCCCAATGTTATGCTAAATAAGCACACTCACCAAGACAACAAGACAGACTAACTTGCGAATGTGCCAGTCCTCGATAAGTTTTGACTGGAGAATGTGAATGTGAATGTGGAAGAGGACTACGTTAATGGGGCACAATACAGGAGCTAGCACACAGTTCGACGCAAAAACTTATCGACTGCTGAAGAGATAAAGAAAACATACCTTACAGAACTTGAGATATCACATTTTCAGGTAAAAACAACAAAAACTTTTTTCCAGATCGACTTATTACTTGAAATTCGGAAAAAAGCACACAATTTCCAAAAACTACCAGTGCATCGCAGCTAGCATAGAAAATGCTAGGCACTATGGCATCAGTTTTTTTTATCGTCACATTTCTTTTTGCCTGTTATTCATTATGCCTATACCGTCAACAACACCATCAAGCGTAAATGTACGGGTTATACACTGTACCAGGGAACAGTACAAAAAAGCAGAAAATGTGAATCACCGGAAATGCAAATGTATGATGGACGAAGTGAGATAATGGCATATGATCCCAGAAGTATTTAAAAAAAAACTATAATTTTATGTACGTGAGTATGGTTTAAGGGGAAAATTAATCATAAAACTTTCATTTCCCCACAATATAAAAGTAACTTTTTACAGTTGTTTATACCATAAATATAAATTCATAAAAACCTTCTCGAAATCTGAAAAAATGGTTATTCATAGCGCCTTATTTCTACTTTATCTTTATCCTGCAGATAAAAAACTGACCAAGGGAAAAGACTAGTTTTACTAAACGTACTGGACACGACGATAAAAATTAAGGTTACTGTCGGGGGAGGCGGGCGGGGTGGCGGTTTGAGGGAGTGGGGAGGGGAGCTCATCACTGGCGAACCTTGCTACAAGGAAACACAAATAAGATCTCAGTCCACAAAGACATCAAAGCAGGTAGCAGATTGAGAGATAGTTGTGCAAATGGAACGCGGAGAATTACACTTCAAGGAAAACTGTAAAGGGAAAAAGATGAAAGAAGCAGGTTGAAAGAGAAGTAAATTACATTACCTCGTGCTAAAGGTAGTCAAATGGGGGAAGCGTGTTGAAATCAAATTCACTTTTATCAGCCACGAAATAATACTTTGTGACTATCTCAATGGCCTCTTTTTCCTTGTTTACAATTTGGCATAACAACTACAGGTAAGCTTTAAACTTTATCCAAGTTTCTAAGGAAGAGGTACGAATTCATGTTTTAATGGATAAATAGATGCATTTAATAACATAAAGGTTAAAAGATGTGTAACTGAAAAAAGTACGTATACACACACACACACATATATATATATATATATACATATATATATTACATATAATTTTAAATATATATATATATATATATATATATATATATATATATATATATATATATATATATATATATATATATATATATATATATATATATATATATATATATATATATATATATATATATATATATATATATATATATCTTTCAGTTGTTTCTGATGTCCTCCTTATGTTGTGGCAGTTATTATGCCTGTAGTAAGTTTAGAAAAAAAATGTCACGTAACCTTTTTGGGTTAATTTTTCAACTACCGAGTCCCTCTGTGAAAGTACTATCTCCGAACAGATTAAAATCACGCTTAAGCACCTATATTTATTGTTTTAAACCAAAATACACTGTTTATATATATATATAAATAAATTATTATATATATATATATATATATATATATATATATATATATATATATATATATATTATATAAATATATATTAAATGACCCTATCCCCAGGTCAACTAGGGTCACCTTTTATTGCTGTATCTGTTTTAAGAACAGAATCAAGCATCTTACTTCCCTAAGATGTCTCTGGTAGCAGTGGCTCATCCCTGGGTCAGTAAATTCCTTCTCCTTTGTCGACTTCTCTCACTGAATCTATTCTTAAACAAAGGCCTACTGGAATTCAACACTGACGTACAAAACTAGACTTTATTTGCAAATTTAACAAAAGTGATTCAGCACAAGCTACGATCATAAAATGGAGTGAATTCCACCCCTACAAATGGAAAACATCACTAGAGGAAATTCTGATTCACAAACATTCAGGTTAACGATTCTAAAACAGCTAATACTAGTGAGTAACGCCCTGGTCATCAAACAAAGTAATAAGGTCATAATTATTCTAGACCTCAATAAATGTCATATAGTCTGTAAAGAATAAACACCACTTCCCAAAATATTCGTCCTCACAGGACGAAACCAGAATTCCTGTTGAAAGAAACATATCATATATTAAAACCTGACATGGTGTTAATTAACATTCATATTCAAAACAGAAAAATGTACAATGGAGAACAGAACAGGAAAATATATCATGGAAACACAGGAATTTCACTGCAGCACAACTGGGTCTTTCCACCAAATGTCCGGAAAAGACATAAGTGTTCATGAGTTATGGTACGCACTTTCTATGGCGACAAATAACAGCTTTTTCAAGTGGCGATCCTTCAACACTGCACCACTAACCAAATCAGGCCCAGTTTCAAAATGAAGTCCCACCGCAAGAGTCTATCCCCTGATAATAAACCATTCGCGAGTGCAACACACACACGCACTCACTTAACCATTTGTTTCGGAAATGTGATGACCCTGCTTCAATGTTCGATCATGCTGTCTCCATGGACCTAAATCATGATCAAATACCTTTCTGTATCTAACTGTGTAAACCTCCAACGTTGACACAAATGCATCTGCAGAGGAAGTACCACTGACAGGCCAGCACATAGTTCTCCACTGTCGTCCAAGACTTTATATATATATATATATATATATATATATATATATATATATATATATATATATATATATATATATATATATATATATGAACCGGTGTATTAGGATTTAAAACAATAAATATAGGTACTCAAGCGTGATTTTAATCTGTTCGGAGATAGTACTTTCACAGTAGGGGTTCGGTAGGTTAAAAATTGACCCAAAAAGCTTACGTGACAATTTTTCCCTAAACTTTCTACAGGCATAATAACCGCCATAACATAAGGAGGATATAAGAAACAACTGACAGATATTGTTGAGTTGTCTACAATATTAGAGAGAGAGAGAGAGAGAGAGAGGAGAGAGAGAGAGAGAGAGAGAGAGAGAGAGAGAGAGAGGACAGTCAATTCCTGAGGTCAAGAGGTCAAAGAAATTATTTGATTTCCATGACTCACAGTGCGTGTTCGTCCTCGTAATCTTGTGAATATATCAAAGCTGGAAAATAAGGACATGCTACAATTATCTCTTCATTTATGGCGTCTTTTATTTCTGTCTTATGCAAACAAAACTCCTTCCTTACTGAGGCACTACAATTTCATATTCGAATACTTCACAGTTACTAATTATTCTTTAATAATTCATTCATAATAGATAAGATATTGATGAAGGAAAGATTCAGATGGCTTGCTTGAACTCATCCTTCTGGGTGACCCAGGGCGAATAGTATATGTTGGAGTCAGCTGATTTCGAATCAGGTTTAAAAAACGCAGATACACAAACAAAACAGAGAGAGAGAGAGAGAGAGAGAGAGAGAGAGAGAGAGAGAGAGAGAGAGAGAGAGAGAGAGATTGATTAAATTCCCTTCATAATTCCAGAGACAAGCAGTTGGGAGACCAAGATGAATTTGGATCAGAACTATGTGACGAGAGGATGCGTGGGGAATCATGGAAGTAAAAACAACGGAAAGATACAAAGGCCCTTTGTGTCGCACGATGTTGACAGCGACAGTGATGATGACGGGATAGGATGCAACATCATTCCAAATATCACTGGCAATATTTTACAGTTACATCATTAGTCAGATGCTATGTAGGACATAAAAGAAATGCCACTGCTCAACTTCTGCGCAATAATTAATCATTTTAAAAGGTAAGTTTATAAGGAATTAACAAACCATTCTGCCGTGACGTCGCGGTTCATTGTGTCAATAGGCAGTAAGAATATCATTTGGTTGTTTATGCTTGAAGACTTAAAGAGGTTGTTGCCATAAAACACTGGAAAATGATGAACTAGAGCAGAGAATTTTGAAGCATTGCAAGATGCATACCACACAACCGAGTGTCATTTTCTTTACCATTTGCTACATGGTTATCAGGATATCTTCACACAAACACATATAAATACACCCACATATATAATGTTTCTGGCAGTGTTAAATCATGGTAAAAGCGTAGACGTTTCCTGGAAAAAAAGGCTGTAATAATGAAGCAGCCAGACCTCTGAGGTGAATACTATTGCGCTCACCAACCCTCAGAATTTGAAATTTTGTCTTATTTGTTGACGCTTCGTTCGCTCGTCGAAAATCTAGCAAGCGTTGACACACGCGGGACCCTCAGTAACTGTTACCATTTTCCCCTGAAATTAAGCACTAAGACCACCTGGCTTTCGATTTTTTTTTTTTTTTGTGATAATAACTGAGTGTTATTTTACTCTGATTCCCACTTGATCCGTCTCGCCCCGCCCCACTAAAAAGAGAAAATCCAGATCTGGCGATTAAAAATATAAAATGGCAACGTGCCAAATACACCACACTTTATTCGCTGTAATGGTTTTGGATTACCCTATGTGTTCTTGATAATTTCGCGTAAAAAACACAACTTATAAGTGTAAAGTAAATTTTAAATGCACAGCTGCGTTTTGTCTTTTTATCACCTTGATATTATTACAATCGAAGAAAATATTTTACTAAACTTATTGCGTGTTTTTCCTAAAAAACAATATTAATACTATTGAAAAAATGCTTTATCAAACCCACTGCATATTTTTTCCTAAAAAAACAAAAAATATAGCTCATCTATGACGGTGGAACGTAAGGAGTCAGTTGAGTAATAATTTAATTACAGTTAGAAATGCATGATTTAAGTGCTCAAGAACAAAATCAGTTTTATAGTGATGTGAACCTGTAAGGTTTCTACCATCATAACTTCCGTAGTGGTATACAACAGTTGAAAGGCACTACATGAGAGAGAGAGAGAGAGAGAGAGAGAGAGAGAGAGAGAGAGAGAGGGCGGATAGCAATAAGCTTCGACTACCAATTTACCATCAAGAACTAACTTTGCTAATATTGGAAGTGACATTAAGCAACTTTTTCTAGACCCTTCCATCAACAGCATCACGACGAAATGGGAAAAAACTTGTATAATATCCGAAGAGAGGGACTTCTCCTTTTCGGAAAAAGCCATGCGAAACGATACAGAGAGAGAGAGAGAGAGAGAGAGAGAGAGAGAGAGAGAGGATAGTCGGAAAAATAAAACTTTTTCTTTTAGGTAATTTTCTACGGACTCCTCGAGATAAGGACGTTTGATTGGTGCCAACTTTGACGATTCCTGACTCGGTAACATCCCCAGCCCAGACGTCAAGGCTTATACGCTTTTCGAACTAAAATTCGTATACGCTGTAATTTGCCTTGACACCACAAAAAGATAGTTAGTCATAATTATATATACCAAGTTTGGTTGAAATTGCTCAATGCGTTTCAGAGTGTATGTGGACCATACACATACATACATCAATTTATATACTGTATATGTGTATATATATGTATGAAATATATATATATCTATATATCTATATATATATATATATATATATATATATATATATATATATATATATAGAGAGAGAGAGAGAGAGAGAGAGAGAGAGAGAGAGAGAGAGAGAGATGATGAGAAATGTATGTATGTATGTATGTATGTATGTATACGATACAAGCTATTATTACTATTTCTACAAACATCAGAGCTAATTCGACTTTGATTTTCCATACATTATGGATTAATTTTGTAAAAAAAAAAAGTTTCCTGTTTCATTTTTAATTGATTATTCGGAAGTGCATTCATAAAGATGATAACACGAAAAGAGCGTGAATCGTTGATTCTTTCGTCATTATACCCATCTGAGACATTACCATAACTAAAAATGGTAGCCAGTGTGAGCAGGTTTATCCTTTTCCCGAAAGATTAATCTTAGTATTAGATATTTATTGTAATACTGTCGCAACTCACGCTCATTAAAATGAAAAAAACCTAGGAGGTTTTTATCATACCTTTATGAGAAAATATTTATTATTGACTATAATACCAAAACTGCCACTCTGCTGATAATATCATTACTTTTATGACTATAAGAGACGATTCTTCGCGGTAAAAGGACTTTTGGGAGAAAGAAGATACTCATCATAATTGACACAGAGTCGACTTAAGTTTCTTTACAGCCGTACTCAAACACAAACAATATTTCAACTGCGCATTTACTACATATTCGAGAATCAAACCAACAACTTTACCAATAAACGGCGTCTTGGTAATAATGAATAAAAAACTCCCTTCGTTTCTTAGTATAATTTACTTTATTTACCTTTATATATCAATTAGTTGTACAAGGCTTCGGCCGTGTATGGATACTAACGTGGACTTACGCGCAAAAGCATCTGAACCTATAACTTTTCTATTTTCAAAAAAAATTTGTAACTTAGGTTAATTCGACTAATTTTGTTTTGGGAGTAGATCGCCACAAACCATTACTATTACGACGCAAGCGTGCACTTCTTAATAATTCACGCATTCCTTCTTTTGAAAATATTTTAACGAAGCGAACAGAAGGAGAATGGAAACAGCTGCATCAAAGGTTTTGGAGAGCTTTCTCCTCCTGAAGGGAATATTATTATAATAATAATTGTTTAGCGTACAGCGCTAATTAAACTCGCTCTTCCTGAATAATAGAATTTATGAGGAGGCGTAACAAATGACAACAGAAAGATGAAAGCTTTTGATTATTGCCGTTACATTTGACTCTAAAGAGCACTGGTAGTTTACTGACATGCACGAAAAGGGGGAGGGAGACAGATTTAATATAATCAAAAGAAAATTTTATCCTTAGAATGACAATTAAGTCACCTCTATTCACATGGAAATAAATCTATGTTACAAAGAAACCCTCAATATTCGGAATGATCTCTTACTCCTTAAAACAAAAAAGAAAAAAAAATAATCCTTCACTATGTACAAACAAAAATAAAAGATATCATGTCACGTAGCTCTTAAAGTCAGTCAGAAAGGTGTGATGTAATACTTACCAATTTTGATTATAGACAAAAACAATATGTAAACATAAGAGCAAATAACGTAAAACCACAGAAAACGCGTAAATAAACTGTACAGTTTTCGTTTAAGTAGTTAACAGCGAGAGAGAGAGAGAGAGAGAGAGAGAGAGAGAGAGAGAGAGAGAGAGAGAGAGAGTTTAAGCCTCCTCGACATTTAAATCTACCTGTCTGTGGGGATGATCCTCTGATCTCAATAGTTCATTGGCATCACAAGAAAGATGTCAACGGCGGTAGCTCGCATACGATAAATGGCCTGTCTAACCCTTGAAGTCCTTCCTTGACCCACAAACTCTTGCAAAGAACTGAACGATTAATGCTTTCAGCTGGCAGGCGGAAAGACAAAAGTTCTTTTCGGTTCCGGAAGAGTGGGACGAATTATTTCTTTGAAAAATAGATCCCACATACTCACATTTTCAAACTCATTTTTTTAAACTGTGTAACGTATAAAATCACCAGTCAACACTTCCACAGGCAATTAGTAGCTAAGAAAATGGTGCAACTTTCTTCCTCATAAATGGGAATTTACACACACATATATATATATATATATATATATATATATATATATATATATATATATATATATATATATATATATATATATATATATATACACATACACACACAAAACGAGAGACAATAAGTGACAACATGCATGTAAAAACCATACACTTTATTGCCCCAACGTCGAGCTTAAAATGCCACTTATTCGTAACATGTAAATAAACAGGCAAAGGCTACTCGCAAAATCATTCAACTGAATTAATGCAAGGTATCAACGCGCCAGCTGCCAACTTGGCACTAAACGTCTTCAATCTTACTGGGAGAGCTCTAAGATACCTTCAGCCGAAATAATGATTCTCTCTCTCTCTCTCTCTCTCTCTCTCTCTCTCTCTCTCTCTCTCAAAGCACATTCGTGAAATCATTAGGATTACATCATGGAATTTTAATTCTACTGAAGGGATCAAAGCATCTGAACACTTAAAACGGGCTATTAAAAGGAAACATGAAATAATTCAGGGCTATAAGAATGTTGGCTGTGGCTTAATTGCAAAAGCTAAAATTGATGACGATAGAGGACGGGTTAAGAGTTGGGAAAATTACACCCACGTGAAGGTTAACAGTCGAAGATTTGGCGAATATACTGTCAGAGATTTAGCTGCCAGTTGTTTCTCAATTGAATGTTAAAAAGTAAATGAGAGAGAGAGAGAGAGAGAGAGAGAGAGAGAGAGAGAGAGAGAGAGAGTTGAACTTTTTACTAAGGTCGAAAAAAGAAATACATTTCTGGGTGAAACCGAAGTCTCGTCCACTTGCCGAAGCCTTTCATTTTTTACCTTTATAAATTACTACGACATCATTGTACATAAATGATTTTAATGTTAAAATATCCACATACTTATTCTGTTTTCTTCTATGATATTTACCCACAGCCAGCTGAGATCCACGTCAACCACTTTAACACCATGTACCTCATTCACTGCTTGGGACAACAGAAATATCCAGGACTCTATCTCAGGGTTTATCGGTTAAGAGCTGAGAGAGAGAGAGAGAGAGAGAGAGAGAGAGAGAGAGAGAGAGAGCGTTAGACTTCAACAGAGGATGACAGGCTGTCGAAGAATATTCTTATGTTCATTGATAAATATCATGAAGCTCACGACGGGAAAAAAAAAAAAAAACAGTACAGCAGACTCGGTAATGACTTTACATCTCTTGATGATGCAGTGGTAACGTCAACTGGAGTCGCTGAATAGGTCCGTGTCGAGGGTTCGTGTCCCGGCGGTACCAATTCATTTATCACTTATATAAATTCCCCTTCGGTGATAATTCTCCATCGGAGATATTCCCGAGGTAGCGTGAATTTGATATTAAGCAACATTTGTAGCTTCATGATTGTATATAAATCACGGTGTGATAAAAAATTTCATAATAAGAGCTGTGTGTTCCAAACATACCAACAAACTATCATGGCGGAGGTGGGTCATTGCCGAGGCTAAGTACAATTTCCCCGCTCACGATGGGAAAAAAAACAGTACAGCAGACTCGGTAATGACTTATACCTCTCTTGATGGCGCAGTGGTAACGTCAACTGGAGTTGCTGAATAGGTCCTGTGTCGAAGGTTCGTGTCCCGGCGGTACCAGTTCATTTATCACTTATATAAAATCCCCTTCGGTGATAATTCTCCATCGGAGATATTCCCGAGGTAGCGTGAATTTGATATTAAGCAACATTTGTAGCTTCATGATTGTATATAAATTAGTGTGATAAAAAATTTCATAATAAGAGCTGCGTCTTCCAAACGTACCAATGAACTATCATGGGGGAGGTGGGTCATTGCCGAGGCTAAGTACAATTTTCCCGCTCACGACGGAAAAAAACAAATAGCAGACTATGACAGACTACTCTCTTGATGGCGCAGTGGTAACGTCAACTGGAGTCGCTGAATAGGTCCGTGTCGAGGGTTCGTGTCCCGCGGTACCAATTCATTTATCACATATATAAATTCCCCCTTCGGTGATAATTCTCCATCGCAGATATTCCCGAGGTAGCATGAATTTGATATTAAGCGACATTCGTAGCTTCATGATTGTATATAAATCACAGTGTGATAAAAAATTTCATATCTATATATCTATATATATATATATATATATATATAATATAAATATATACAACAGATCGGTAATGACTTATACCTCTCTTGATAGTGGTAAGTCAAATTCCTTTCTATCCCAGCTGAAAGGCCCATAAAGTGCTGGTGATAATTATCCATCGGTTATTCCATGGCGCTAAGTGAACAAGTGATATTTCAGTGTTATACGAACGGGACGCTATCAGTCTGTCACTGCCGGTTTACCC